>NC_079207.1:71126193-71426193 GCF_026745355.1 Beta vulgaris subsp. vulgaris
TAGTTTTTTTGTTAATACTTGATTCTAAAACAATAAATATTGTCTATTAACTACTCTAATCTATATGATTAATTATGTGAGCTTAGTTATTACATATAGGATTAATAATACATCAAATAATATAACCAATAAGTAATAGCTAAGAAGTATAACTTATAATTAATTTTAGTACCGAAAAATATTTAAAAACTATGAATAGCAAATTTAGCTAAAGGAATCAGAAACTTTAAAAAGCTTATCCCAAAACTATTTAACTTTTGATTTTTCCCTCGTTCTTAAATGGGCAAGTTGGTTTTCTCTTTCCTCTAGAAGATCCTATATTCTTCAATTTTCTTTCCAATTTCAATCAAAGGAATGATGGAGATGAAGTACTAGGCATTTTCAGAGTATAATGTGATTCTATTGCATACTAACTACAAAAGATGCCAAAGCTATAGACTACCTTTTAATAACGCCCAAAATGTTGACTACGTTAAGAATATGAAATTATGGGAATTTGTTGTACTTGGGGTGATTTCATACCATTGCATGCATAGCAATCTTCCCCTAAAACACTTCCTCATTCATTTCTCATATGTACCCTTAAATAATCTTATTGCGCACAAAAATCACCACTAAATAAGAATCTGGTTCTCCCAAAAGAAGGAACATAAGCATTTTCTTTGCACAAATTATATTCTGCATGCACCTTCCGCCTTAAAGGGGATGCAATTTGTTGGAACAAAAATAATTTTGACATCACTGCTTGCCCAGTCCCGCACATAATTAATATGCTTTCTTTACAGCTATATGATTGAATTATGCCATTGCACTTGTTTTACGTCATCGAATTTGTAGATATTGCACTTACGTCATCTAATGTTCAAATTTTGACTCTTATGCTGAAGCGAGTTTCTGTTTCGAAAAAAGCTCAAGCACGCATCGCGTGCAAAAAATTCTAGTATATGTTAATATAAGCTAGCTAGTTCATAAGTGAACGAGTGATTATATGTCTTATTTACATGTCTAGTCTACAATAATGATCGGTTTTTAAGCAATCATCTGTCAGGATACACTTATAAGAAGATGATAAGGTGCCTTGCACATAATTTCAATGAAGTACTACCACCATTTCACAATACATACATGCACCATTTGTTTTTTCATGTACTCCAAATTATAAATTTTCTTTGGACATTAGTATTTTTTAATTGCGTATAAGTAAAAGTTATAAGAAGTTGATATTTGGGATCCTCACATTGAGACGAATTTAACAAGATCTCACTTGACTATGTTTTCTCTGACATAATCGTGAGAGAAAGATTGACAAAGTTGGTTAATGAAAAGTGGCCAAAGAGAAATGGTGCATGTATTGTGAAGCGAAGGTTTTAATAGATAGCATTCGAGCCATGAGGCATACTCAGGTTTTCCAATTGAGTGTTTTTACCACTATAAGGGTGTTTGAAAATTAGAGTTTTGGAGCAAAAAGAGAGTTTTGAATCACTTTAGAGTTTTGACTAGTCAAAAACTCTAAAAGGAGTGTTTGATAAAAAAGAGTTTTAGAGAGAGTTTTGAAATAGAAACTCTCAAAATGAAAAAGCTCCTAATAAGAGCTTTTTCTTTAGAGGATTAGGTAAAAATATGCTCAATGACTTTTTCTCCTCTAATAATAATACTACACATATGTATTAAAATGTCTATAAATATCATTTCACACAACACAAATGGGAATAAGCTTTCAACAATCTGTTAATTGTTATCAAACACATTTAAAAAAAATAGTCAAATTAGCAGTCAAATCTGATGAAGAAAAGTTAAAACTCTAACAACTAAACTCTAATCTCTATTTGTCAAACAAGGCTTTTACCTACTTTTCAAACGGTAGGTAGAAGATGTATATCAATTGGTATCTTTCTATACGAACTGCCAATAATGTTACTCGGACTATTCATTTCACCTCAAGTATCTCTGTCGGATCCTCAACAAAGTCGACACAATTGGACATGGGTTGGATACTTGGACACTTCATTTTGATCCAAAATCATAAAAAAGTTTCACAAAATAGCCGAGTCGGACACTTGGATACGTACCTGTATCAGACACGAATACTACTCGAGTCCGAGTAACATAGCCAACCACTAAATCATTGGTAATTAAAAATCTGTCGATATAAGTATACTAATGTTCTTTTTTTCTGGACAAGGAGTAGTACTAGTTTTTTCATCTTATGCGATCGACATAAGTTTTTTCAATACCTATTGTTTCAATAGGAAGCAAGGTTATTACGCCAGGTTAAGACGGTAAGGATTCTTATCACATAGCTATCTGCCTATATATCTTATTGCAATGCCATGCATGGGGTTGTGGAGAAAGATAGTGAGATTAATTAGTCGCGCGCCAGTGAGCCGTGGCACGCAACTTCGACATTTAATCAGAATTTTAGATGGCGCATGGTTATAGATCAAAAGGAAATTTAATCAGAATTTATTGTATTGTAGGGGAAAGATAAGAGTGTACGTGATCCTATTCTTATCCCCTTATGAGTTATGATCACATTGCACTTACTACGTACAAATTATTATTTCGCAAAAATATCACTTGCTTCGCTCCTTGTGATGGTCAAAGCATCACATACAACATCAAATGTCTATTGATTCAAACATTATAAGTCTTATGTCACTCATTAATTTTCAAAGACAAATAATTACTTAATCAAACATGTGATAAATCAGTTATTTAATCATGAATTCTAATTCAAAACTAAAGAATAGCATTATTTCGGAGGATCCATTCAACTTCGGAAAGAGCAAGCATTGAGACTTCCGTCCTTATATACTCTTTCTAAAAAAAAATAACATCCATATTCTACACTAACCCAAACCCAAATAATTAGGTAATTATTGCATTGATCCCCCTCCTAATTAGTAGTTTTCATAAAACTCTAGAGGATCCAGACCCCCCTAATTATTATTGTATCGACAATTATATTTCGGATTGTAGCAATTTCTATAAAGTAGCTATGTAATTGACATTTTTTCTTTTCCAAAAGAAAAAAAATCACAATGCACCATGTAGCTCAAAAAATTCTTTTAGTACTACCCTAGAAATTATAAATACTTCTATACACTATTATAACACTGAAATAAAATAATAAATGTATAGTTTCAATTACATAAAATTGTATTACAAAACTATGCGTTCATAATTCCTCTTCAAACTAGTAAACCCTACAACATTGGACTAATCTTCCTTAGTTCAAACCTTAAGATAGAGCAACAGATAGGGTTTTGAGTTGATGGAATGGAGTAAGATCTTATGTGGTTGCTGGCTGCTTCAACTAGTTCAACGCTTCTAAGTTTTACCTTCGAAAGAAATAAATGTTAGAGGTCTAAATTTGGGTTTAGAAAGAAAAAATCGAAAATCACTTAACTACCATTGCTCATTCATCATATATATTCTTGTGCTCAACTTTTTTTTTTTGAGTTATTGTTTATTTTTCAAAACTCATTTTCTAAAAAAAAAATTTATAATATCAATATCCTGTCAATCATATCACCGATTTCAACAATTCTTTAATTTTTCTCTAATACTAAAAACGTTACAAATTTACAATGATATATGAGTGATCTTATTAATTCTTGATATTTGCATATGTCAAAACTGTTTTAGAAAATGGGATAGTTATGATCATTATTCTTCTCAAAGTTAACCGACCAATTGTCATATATTAAGCTTCTTTAATCTTTAATCAACGAAAATGGAAAGTTTGGACTAAAGCTTAACCCAAATGGAGAAAACGAATTTCCATTGAATTTGGACCTTTTCTTTTTTCATGTATACACTTATATGGTTGGTACTACATAAAAGGAACAACTTGAAAAGTCAGTTTTCACGTTGAAAGAATGTAAGATATGTTATTTTAATTAGTCCAAGATGTAAAGATTAGAGTGCGGAAATAGACCTGTGAGTTTTAAAATAAATTGTGCATCACTTTACATGCTTCGCAAACATAATTCTAGCATAAAAATTAGGACTTGGCTACGTTTAGCGTGTTCAGTTTGAAGTGCTTCTCTGAAATGTGACGTGCTTGACAATTTCTTCAAAAAAATTTGCCTGAAGAAGTTGCTAGGTTGTCTAAAAAAAAAGGGTTTATTGGGTCTTTTAAAAAACTTCTTTCTATATTTGGAGCTATATTAATCAAAGAACTGTACAATTATATAGAAGAAACAAATTAGAACTAGAATTAATAGACTTCAATTTGAAATTGTCTCACTAAGGTTTTATTTTGTTCAATTTATTTTAACTTAATAAGATAAGATTAAATAAGATAAAATAAAATAAAATAAGTTTAGATAAAATAAGTTCAGATAATACAAAATAAGTTGAATTAAATGAACCCTAAGCATAAGACACTAACCATTGATTAGATGAACGATAGTTAAATGGCTTTCGATTTCAGATAACTTAGCCGCTCATCTCTATTTCTTTCTCTACTCTCTCTAAAACAATCCTAGTATTTCTTTTAGCTAGTTTAGAGTTGCCATGCATCATTTTTTCAATAGTGGTAATTAGGGTATGTTCTCCCTATCTTATTTTAATTTCAGTTCAATTCAGCTCAGTTCTATACAATACTTTTACTCTCACATATCACTATTCATTTCATTTCAATTCAGTTCAGCTCAGCTGTTTTATGGCAAAGAGAACATGCCCTTAGGGTTGTTCATTTCAGCTATCCAATCCGAAAGTTCAGATCGGCAAAACAGTGATCCGAACTCGATCGGGAAAAATCGAATATCCGAAATATTCGGATCGGATAACCGGATATCCTAAATTTCCATATGATCAATTTTATTTGGTTCAGGTTCAACGATATTTTGGGAAAACTTTCCGCTTCTAAAATCTGACATGTATCCCTTTCTTTAATTATTCAATGGCCCATTCTTGGGTAAGCCACCATACTTCCATGACTCATGACTCATCCAAATTCCAACAGACCACCATCGATATAACATCCAACATCCTTAAAACATGCAAGAAGTATAGGTCAATAAGCCCATAAAAATTACCAAGGATGTCTTGACCTAGTGGTTAAGATTGAGGTGTTATGAACAATAGGTCACAGGTTCGAATCCTCCCTTCTTTGTACTTTGTACCGCCTTCGTAACTCATATGGATAAAAAAAAAACCCATAAAAATTGGTTCCTAAAAGACTTAAGAACTATAGTAGGAGGAAGAGCTAGGAAGGCTTGGCTGCTGGGGCTGCGAAATTATGGTGTTCAATGAGACTAGGGAAGAGAAAGGCTGGTGGCGCGCAGGGGGATGAAACAACGTCGGTAGCAAACACAGTAAATGAAGAAAAACAACAGTGCAACACGAAAGGAGGAGAGGAGAGGGAAAGACCAACAATAGCGGCATGTCGGCAGTAGTGTCGCGGTGGTCCGGTCAGTGGTGAGTGGAGTGGAGCCAGAGATAAGTGAGAAGAGGAGAAACTGAGAGAAGGGGTGACGAGGAAAGTGTATCAGAGTTTTAGGGTTTTTAGTTTTTTTAAAATGAAATTATATAAATTAGATCTCTCATATATCCAAAAATAATACAAAAATCTTGATCTGTATCTGGTCCGGTTTTTTTGGGTATTTGATTTGAAATATCCGAAACTCACAAAATTGGATCGAATGTCCGATTTTTCGAATCGGATCGATCGAACCAAATTATTTGAACAGCCCTAGGTAATCCCTATCTCTACTTTTAATACATTTGCCTTTCTACTTTTCATTAATAATAATCCTCTTTTCTCTCTTCGTTGAAGAGTTTTTTTACCCAACCCTCTATTATTTCTCTATTGAAAAGCTTTCTAACCAATAATTGGGTTTTTTTGTCTCCACTAGTGGGAGTTTGGAGCTTGATTTATTAATCTTGATTTTTGTGGTTTGTCGTAGAGATACAATTCATTTATGATTTGTTGTACAAATTTGCAATTAGTATCATGTTCTCGTATGCTATCTATAGAGTCCAATAAAAAGATTTCTTCTCAAAATAAATGTCAGAGTAATAGCTTGAGGGCATGGAATAGAGTTCTCAATCGCAAGACACAAATAATGATGTACACATGATTCTACATTATTTTGATTAGCTTGTTAAATATCATTAATAAATTAGCATATAAAAGCAAAATAATAAGCATGCATATTGATTAAGATAATAAAAAGAGACACATAATATCTCGATTATATAAACGAAAGAGATTAATGTGTCTCACTTATCCAATTATGTATTTAACCTTAAACATCATTAAATATTACTTTGTCAATCACCCAGGCCATCAACCTAAACAACAAATTATAAAAAAAAAGAAAGATTCTATCATATTACATTTAGTGATCGAAAAAATTCGAAACAAAAAAATTACGTGCATATATTTGCCAAAAAATATCAACCAAATTAATCGACAGCACAATCAACTCACATTTGACTGAAAATTCAAAACCATAAAAATATTATATGAATAAATGTAACACCTGAAATCCATACAAGTCTAAACTATGTTGCATCGACTTTAGGAGTGTTACCGCCGCAGTAAAACGCATCGCTTATTTTGAAAATAAAATATTAATTTTACTTCTTAACATGAAAACTAAATTGCAGCGGAAATAAAACGTTAACTTATTCCTACAACTCGGTAATCACCATTGACCCCTTTTATTCAAATCATTAGCTAAATAGATTATAAATAAACTCTGAAAAATTCAACCAAAACATTTTAAAAGTTCATAAGTCTCATTACTCAAACTACTAATTAATAAATTAAAGGGTATCCCCTTCATGCCCGAACTCATGCAGCACCATCAGCATACCTACTCTGCTCCCCATAATTGAAATATCAATGGTTCATCACAGGGTCAACCAGCAAACACAGATGACAAACAATCAGCTAGGCTCATTACGTATTTAAATAGTTAAATAGTGCACTAGGCATAGTCAGAATAATAATAACAATTCCTAAACATGATACTACAAGAATATTCCATCATTTTTATAATTTAATGGCAACGAACGGGCACCGTCATCTTTCTAAAATCATACAAGCTACTTAATCCTTAATAGATAACTTGGTGTTGGTCTATTAGATGGAATATAAATGTGGTTTCATTCCGCTTCACACCCATCACATTAGTATATATGCATACCTCCAAGATCGTACGGAACCTTCCGCCTACTTAAGTTATCAAAATTTATAAGGACTCTAATGTCGTCACAGTAGACCTACGTAGGAGTCTAGGACATGTCGCACTCCCCCCATTGTTCACTACTTGTAGGGATTTTGACTATAAGTTTATCGTCAACTATCCTTCTTAGTGAAACTCATTCATACAACATTAAGCATATAATTATTTTATTTTCCCTTCTTATTATTAGGTACATTGCTTTTTAAATAACTGTGCTTAATCCTTTAATTTAGGCAACCTTCTAGTGGTTAACCAATTCTTTTAAACATATATTGTTATAAAAACCTTGCTCCAACAATTAGTCATAGGATTTCAATTCAATTCTCATTTCATGCTTGTAATGCGATAGAATTCATTATCCAAGTAACAATTCATTCCAATTCACAAGCCATTCAACAAGAAAATAAATTCAAATTTCCAATTAATTTCATGTTATCAAGCAATCTCATCAATCATAACCATACAATTTCTTCCCTAACATGATTACAGGTTCGAATGAAAGAAATATCATTTTTTATCCGAAACTACCTTTAACTTTCAAGTTTTTGCGAGAAACTACCTTATAAAAAATTGTTGTCCTAAACTACGTTACTTTTACCATGTTGTTGTTGACAACTATCTTATGCCGGTTTTCGGCGTTTATTTTTGTTACATAGATATTTGAATTGCATTAGAGGAAGATAACCATGATATTACCCTTATAATGGAATCTAAAAAATTTATTGAATAATAAAATAAGAGAGTTATAGATAATATATCGGAGGGGTGTGTCTTCAAAAAAATGCTTTAGTTTGGCGAGTGTCACCATAGTATGAATAAGCATTAGGGGGGGTGGGTAATTCGACGGGGGTGGGGACGGGCAGGGGGGTGGGTAATTCGACGGGGGGGGACGGGGCAGGGGGTGGGTAATTCGACGGGGGTGGGGCCGGGGCAGGGGGGTGGTGACGGTGTAGGGGGAGGGGCTGCCACGGGGTGGTGGGGCTGTCAGGGGTGGGGGCTGCCAGGGGTGGTGGGAGGGTGGGGGCTGGTGGTAGTGGGGTCAGGGTTAGAGTTTGAAATTAGGGGTTAGGGTTAGGTTAATTAGGCATAATTAGGGTTTAATTAGGTTAATTAGGCCTAATTAGGGTTTAATGGGGTTAATGACTAACGGCGGTTAACGCCGTTAGTCATTAAGGGCGTTTAAGGGTACCTCGTGTATTAGTTTGAAACTTAGGGGTACCTTGTGAATTTTGAAAACTTGGAGGGTACCAGGTGAATTTTTTGAAAACTCGGGGGTACTTGGTGAAAAAACCGTAAAAATTAATGTAGTAGAGCTGATGTGAATACGAAGGAAAAGAGCATAAAACTTAACTAGTTTTGTTGTTAGTCCCTTTCTTGCATTACTTCCACTGTAATTAAGATGCTATTTAATCTCTGCTCCACCACTATATGTCAACTTGCCATTCCATAATTTCTCTCAGCAACACATGGCACCATATTGCACATAGGACCAGCAATGAATAGATATAGCTCACGAGCTACTCGAACTCGACTCGACAGATTAAAGAGTCGAGTCGAGCAACTCAATACTCAACTCGAAAACCTCTTGAGATACTCGAAAAATTATATATATATATATATATATATATATATAATTTTTTAAAGAAATTTTAACTTTTTTTTCTATATAAATACTTGTACTTTTCAAAGTATATAAGTTGACCAAAAGGCAAAGTGAAAATTTTCTCCTCTAAAAAATAGAACTATATCAAAGGATGAGATTTGGTATTTCTTGTTCATACAAAATCTTCAAATAATGCATATAGGTTGCTGGAAGTTGGAACTGAATTCGAGCTGGAACAAAGTTCGAGTCCGAGTTTGATCTTTAACCGAGTTCGAGCTCGAGTTAAAGTTTGAGCTTGAAATTTTGAAACTCGCGAGTTTTCGAATCGAGTCGTGTTTGGGTATGAGTTTTCAAGTTCGAGTCGAGTTTAGTCAAACTCGAGTTCGACTCGCATCATTGCTACCCCTGGCCTAATCGCACATGATGAAAAACTAGTTTTGACATTTAAGAAAGAGAATCAAGTGTTGTAATTGTGCATTGAAATAAATCAATTTTTTTTTTTTAAGAATTATGCAAGAAAAGGAAAAAAGAAAAACTAAGAAATATGCAACATAGAAGAAAGCCTTGTTTTCAATGATTTTTGTTTTCCTAAAATAGTTTATTTTTATCCTTTCAAAAAAAAAATTGATTATGAATAATGACGGTTAAAAATGTCGTTGTTGGGCACTATCAAGAGAAACGATTTTGGGCTGTATCATTATTGTTTTTGGTGTTTGCACCCGATTCATCCTTCGGGTTACATCCGGATGAAGATCAAGTTCGGGGTGGTTAGGTTCCATTCCTCTCCCAAAAATGTTGCGGGGATTTAAACACGAGTCTATTCTACCAAAGCCAGTCCCATCACCACTAGACCAACACTTACTTGGTTTTGGGCTGTATCATTATGACTATGCCATCACCTGCGCAAAGCCTTAGACAACTGTAGTATTATATTGGACTTCGTAACGAGAGATAGGTTGATTTTGGCCAATTGAAATACTAGGTGATATTGGGCCTTGATCTTATACTCGTATATATAGATTGTACTTCCTATATTCCGTAACTAATCGTTTCACTTTGAAATATTTGACAACACACTCTAACCCTAAACATTTTTAACTATAACAGAATGATTAAAGATGATATTTTAAAAGTATAACTTAGATTAGTTATAATAACACTTTACATAAAAACATACTATTAAAAAGATTGGTAAAAGTTATATGGTCAAAGTACAATACATGAATAGTTTAAATTGGAAAAAATATTATAGTAAAAAGGTCGTATCGAGTTTTGCTATTATGGAATTACATGTGAGCTGAAATTATACTTGATTTATTAAATTGGATTGTCAAAAATTTAAGGATATTAGGTAGAATTATAAAAAAAAATGGTTTTTTCACCATATACCCCCTAACAAATTTTTTTTTGCACCATATACCCTCGCAAGTTTCCAAATTCACCATATACCATTCACTTTTAGAAAAAATGTATCAACTTGCCTTATGACTAACGGTGTTAGACTTTCGTTAGTCATTATGTCCTAACCTCCCCTAACCCTAATTAACTAACCTAAACCTAAGCCTAACCCCCTAATCTAATACCCTAACCCTAATCCTAACCACCCTAACCACCACTCTTTCCCAACTCTTACCCCTAGCCACCCACTGCCCTACCACCCACAAAAATGATGCAAAACATCAAATCTATCTGTACAAATATATTAAAAGGCGTGCATAAACAAAAAACTGTGCCACGTGGCGCTCTCCCTAGGGAATTTTAGTTCATGCAATCCATGTACAATAAAAAAAATATAGAAATTGCGTAATATAGGGTTTGATCCCGAGACCTCAAGTACATATACTAAAGTCTTAACCACTAAGCTAAGTTGTATTTAGTGTTATTACAATAAAGTATTATATTAATAAATAAAATTTTTCTTACCCGGGACATAGCCCAGGCATAATAACTAGTAAAGAAATTAAATAAAGACTGGCTAATACAAAAGAAAACAACTCTTATCAAATAAATGAGAACGAAATTACCAATATCTTACAATCGAACTAATAGTCGAGAAAGAGAATATAACTAATTGTTGTCACCGTTCATCGCTGTCACTGGTAAATCGACAATCAAGCAACATTGTATGCATAACTTAACCCTAAAATTATTGTGTGTATGAATGTGTTTCTCGTTCTTCCACCCCCGCTTTCCCAAAGAAATTAGGGGATTTTTATACCCAATTGAACAATATCCCCAATTTATATAATTAGAGAGATCACTTGAGGAGAGGAAAAAGAAACTAATCTAATCTTGGACTATGAGTGTTATATGGGCTGCAATATCTTCTTCTTTATGTTTGTTGTTTTGGTTGCTTGCTATTTGGAATTGTGCTCATTTTTCTCGAACCAAACACCTATCACAAAAATAAAATACTAATTAAGCTCAATAAATGATCAAAATAATAACTAAAAGGAATAAGTACGCAATAATAAAAGTCATACTAAAAACTCATAGATAAATATAAAATATATTCAAACAAGTAAAATATAGAGATGAGAGTATGCAATATATTGAGCTAATCATTAGGTTCTTGCTACCTTTTAACAAATTCCATCAAATTTTCAATCTTGTATGGTTCATTCTTTGTATAATTGGTTTTTCCAAAGCTCGAAATTGACTTTCTTCTTACTCTTCATTCATCACATTCATTATTTACTACAATTTATTCCTCTCACCAACCTGCATCTCATTTCATAATGTCATTCTTTTTCTCTATCAAGTCACTGCCATCTTCATCAAGACCAGTGACAGATCCAGAATATGTATTAAGTGGGGTCGAAATAAAATTATTATGATAATCTTAAATTATGTAACAAAAATTTAAAATTTTCACATTTTAGTGGGGTCAACTGACCCCACTAAAAACAATGTATATTAGCTCCGAATCAAGGCATCATTATACTACGAAAAGGAGGTAGGAACCGTGGAATGCTTTGACCAGGCACTGTCATCCTCAAAGTTTCGTCTTGTGGGGCTTACTATTTGTGTTTTGTCTTTGGACTTTTCATTGAGGGATTGGGAGGAAAAAACAAAAACCACTTATTAAGTCTCTTCAAACAAAAAAACCACTAATTAACCCACAAAACTTATCATTTTTTGAGTGTTTTTGAAACACAAAGTGCTTCAATTTCTCCACTTTTATGAATCATAATTTGAAATTCGAAAAACTTACATTCAATTTGTGAGAGCAGTCCTATCATAGCAAAATAGATCCCTCAGTTAACCAATTGTAGCAATGCATGTTTCGTTAATAATTGGCAAATTCTAACCCCAATTGAATCTTTGAAAGTGAATTAGAAAACAATGAGGAAGATCTTTAACATAGCATATCATTTGTTGCTAAATCAATTAACTAAGGAATAAATGAGAAGGAAAAGAAGGAAAACTGTGAGGAAAACAATAAGTGGACCCACAAGATGAAAAATTTGACGACAACGGTTACAAGGTAGCAATATTCTTACTTTTAAAACAATAAAGGTAGTTAAATTTTTAGAAAGGTAGTTATGTTAATAAATTGGTAAAATAAAGGTAGTTATTACCAAATTTTCCTAATGAAATTTTCATGTTATAATAAAATAACCTTTTCTTCCCCACATAATCACACTCTACAATCTACACATACTTTTTTTTTATACATATACTAACTTTATATGTACGATATGCATGCGAAATCATTATAAAGCTAAAATAATTCATAGTTACATCTAGTAATAATTTGTAAGAAAAATCATGTAAAAGAAATTCCATTCAGTATTCAATTTTCTTTTGCTTATCTATACAAATATATTAAAAGACGTGCGACAATGTGTACACGCCACGTGACACCTTTGTTACTCCATTAGCTTGCAACAAGATTTGAACTCATGACCTCTTGCTATTATACATGACACAATTACTATCTCAACCAACTTTTAGTCATGCTTTAAGTATCCACATTATTATATTTGTACCTTTTGAATGTTGAGTTTTCCTTTAATATATTTTAGTGGGAATGAAAAAAAAAATCAAGTTCGAAAACACACTACCAATCCGGGGCAATGCCCGGACCCAATACTAGTTTGTAACAAAAAATTGTTATTCAATTTAGCTTTTGCTTCTTATTTAAATATAGTAGTTAATTACTCCTCAATTTTTATTTTTTTCTTTTCCTTTTTCTTGTTGGTGTCCTCCTCCCCTTACCATATATAATAGAGATTTTGACATAATAATCCTTTTTTCATAAATTACATGTACTAGCATTATGTTTACAATAATTTAATACGAACCAGATCCATATACTCCATCTGTTTCATTTTAATTGTTACACTTTGACATTTTACACTATTCACAAAGTGCACTTTGACCCTCCTTTGTGATTTATACGTGAATAAAAACATAATCACGTGAGATCTTGTTAGATTCATCTCAGTATGTATTTTATTAATATTTACCTTTTTTTAATTTTTACAAATACAAAACTAGAGATATATATTGTCAAAAAATTTGCATTGATATGTATGAAAAATGTAAGTTTAACAATTAAAAAGAAACGAAAGGAGCTTAAACCTCCCAAATGACACTCAAAGACAACATTTTCTTTTTCGTGCTAAAACAAACAACACAAAAACTGTACTTGAAAATACTACAATCTCAAATAATTCAAAGACTTGGAAGTTGGAAGTTTTGGCAATAGAGATGGAGAGAGCAAAGACACTGCTAAAGATCGTGACTTTCTCTCTCCTCATCACTCTAACATTTTCCATTAACGACGAACCCCAGCTTGGATCAGCTCGTGTTGTTTTCCAGGTTTTCTTACTCTCACTCTATTTACATCCTATTTCATGTTTAATTCTGCTCTTTTTAGCCTGAAATGTCTACCCTTTAATTTTTGTCATAATTTGATATTGTGCTTTATTATTGTTCATGGTATATTTGAGAAATTCTGAGGAAAAAAATGCGTTTTTGCATTACATGGTTGCTGATAACTTCATTTTTGTTCTTGAAAATTAGACCCACCAAATTTTGAAAGAAAAAAAACATTATTCTCTTTTGAATTATTGTTGCGGTTTTACTTCAATTTTAAATCTACTCAATATAAATTTGGTAATCCACATTGCAAAGTATATGGTATATATTGAAATTGTACCCAAATGGCAAAATTGGGAAAATCGTGTATTGTTAGATATAACCCAGATGGCAAAATTTGCAAAATTTTATGGTCAAGGATTTGTTAATGTACATGTGGTTGCTTAATGTTCTTGTTTTGATCTTTCTTCTATTAACTTGCAGAACTCTTTGACTTGATTTGAACTTATTAGCTATGAACCCAAATAATATTAGTCTAAGCTGTACTTATCTGAACTTGTTTTAACCCTTTACTGAACATATTAGCCCAAAACTGAATAATGTTTGAACTAATCCGACCCGAATTGAACTGAAACTTATTTGCATTAGGCATAGAGAATAGCACTTCGATTTTCCAAATTATATGATAATAGTTAATTTTCAAATTGTACCCAGATGGAGATTTGCTTTTATTTTGTTAATGATCAAGTAATGTATTTGTCATTCTGTTTGTTTCAATACATGTAGAATGTATGCTTTATGTGTCTGTCTGTGATTGATTTAGCTCTCCAACATCCTATGATAAGTTGATAACACAGTTTATAATGTATAGGTTTTTCGAACATAATGGTATAGTACTATTTTGCGTGGGCTTTTGGCTGTGTATGTGGTTGTTTCAACTTTTCGGGATCAAATCAGAGCCTATTTGGATGTAGTCATGTAGATGACCTTGGTTTTTATCTGGATAATACCTTTATGACCTAGGATGTCTATCGTATATTGGCAACATAGTATATATTTGCTTCTTTACATTGCTTTCATAGTCCTGTCATGTTTGTTGGTTCCTATTGCAGACAAACTACGGAGATGTCGAATTTGGTTTTTATCCTTCCGTGGCGCCGAAAACTGTTGAACACATTTTCAAAGTTGTTCGCTTAGGATGCTACAACACCAATCACTTCTTCCGGGTAATGATTTGGAATATTGGATATGTTTGGTCTGGTTGAGTAGCTGAATGTCGTCTTAGAAATGTAAAATGTTAATGAGTGAAGTCTGAAGATTATACTTCAAAGGCAGGTTGATAAGGGCTTTGTAGCTCAAGTTGCTGATGTTGTAGGAGGCAGAACAGCTCCAATGAACGCTGAGCAGAGGAAGGAATCTCAGAAAACTGTTGTCGGCGAATTTAGTAAGGTCAAACATGTTAGGGGTATACTTTCAATGGGAAGGTAAAGTTTAAGAGGCATTTTCCTTTGGTTGGCTTTGTCAGAAATTGTTTAATATCATCTGTAATTTGGCTTTGTTAGAAATATGCTTCAAAGTTCATTCAGTCTTGTATTTGTTTCTCTTCTTGATTCTTATACTATTAACAAGCTTAACATAACAGTATCGGGTGTGGACTGATCTAAGCTATTCTTATGTAGTTCCTTTTTACTAATTCTATGTGGTCAATTCCTTAGATCACAGTGCTCATGCTGTAGCCACAATTGCTTTATTACAGATATGATGACCCAGACAGTGCATCATCTTCTTTTTCTATACTTCTTGGTGATGCACCTCATCTTGATGAAAAAGTAAGCTGGCTTCTGTGCTTTTAGAATGTAGTCTTCATGGCCTTTTCTTTTTCTTTTTTATTGGTCTGTTTCTTCACCTATATGGCTTATATGCTATTATATGCCCTCAGTATGCAGTCTTTGGCAAGCTCACCAAGGGTGATGAGACATTAAAAAAGCTCGAGGAGTTACCTACTCGAAGAGAGGGCATGTTTGTAATGGTACTATACTGTATCCTGTTTTGGTTTTTTGATCACATTGTCTTTTATTGCTAAGCTGAAAATCAGATATCTCTCTCATAGATATTGTTTTATCTGTTGAATCTTTGATGTTGAGGAGAATGGATAAAAGCAGTAGATACCTTTATTTTATAACAAGAGCTGCTTATACTTAGTGAGTAAATGCCAATTGACAAAACTAGCAGAATATAGTAGCCAATTATAACCAAGGGTAAACTGCCTCATCTCTTCTAATACCCTATATAGGGGTCAAACTATTAATTTCTGAAAATTGTTGAATTTCCTGCATTATCTCTAAGGCCTGTAGTCTGGATTATATCTTGGTGAACAGCGGTGAAACAACCTCTTTGACTTTTAGATTGAAGATCTAGAATGGAGCATGAAACTGCAGCATAGTGCTTTTACAGAAAAACACTTCAGATTCAGCTCATGGAACCTACAATGCCTTAACAATTGATAAAACAGAAACCTTGCACTTAAGCCCCAGAGTCGGGCATGCAGCCTCCTGAACCAGTTTCACTAGCTACCAATAGTTGAGCTGTGTCTTGTCCTTTCACCATGCGGAAGTGTTTCAAACACGAGTATGTAAATTGAAATTTATGTTTAAACACAGGCAGAGATTGATGAAGCTACTATACTTGGAGCAATTTGTCCTCTTTAAAGCAACCATAGATATAGCAGAACGATATGGCTTGAAATATGTCAATCCTATCAATATAATCTCTAAATGCTATTTCCAAATTCTAACCATATATTTAGAACATTCCCTGAGATTAAAATAAAGCCTGGCATTGGACTCACTATAACACAGAGACCTCTGTATGTTATATATCGATCCAAGCACTGAATTAACCTTCTTTCAAACAGAAACATTAGAGTACAATACACAGTTTGTTCAATATGGCCATGTCTATCTCTAACATTGAAAATACCCTATTCTCCTCTTTCAATAGTAATTTTTTTGTATCTCCCAGCAATCTAAGTAATCTTCTGTTAAGCATTTATAAACACTCAAGGATAATAATTTCTTTCTGTTTTCTCCTCCCTATACATAATCTCTCAAGCATAGATGATTTAGGCTGTATTTTATTCAGATCTGCTGAACAGATTCCATGTTTATTTCATGTTGGATGTCTTGATTATTGAATGCAGCTGCATATAAAATGAAATATCCCCTGAATTAAGAAGGGTTGGTGCCGAGACATGCTTAGCCTCTTTGAGAAGCTACTTTTTCTAATTTTGAGAGTTCTGTTACATATTGTAGATTCGTGATGGTTTTTTGGCTACTACTGCCTCCGTCTCTAATTAGCTTACCCACTTCTTTGAGCATAGTGTTTTAGGAGAAATAGTATGTGGGTCCTAAAGAGAAAGAGAAGATATTAATTTATTGTGGTCTAAGAGAGAGAAGGATGATGCAAATAGAAAAATGATGCTTTATGTAAAAGATAATATATAAAACTAGTGGGTCCAGTCCAAAAATAGAAAAAAGAAGCGGGTAAACTAATAAGAGACAACCCCAAAAGAAAAGCGGGTGAACTATCAAGATACGGAGGGAGTATATAGCATAGCTTCAGGGGTGACTGTTCTTATGTCCACAATCTATCACTCTGAACATGGAAGTGATGCCATGGCCCATTTTGAAGAGGTGGGTGGGGCTAAAATTCAGTAACACTGCATCTACCACCTCTTTGTTATTTCTTCAACATGTGTTATTGGCTGCATGTTGTACTCCCATTATTTGTGAGACAAAAGCAATAAGGTGTATTTTCTTCTATACCATGAATTTCCGTAGATTTAAGCAGAGACCAGTTGCTAGAATATTCAAACTATTTGTTTCACCTCTAAGTACCTATTGTGGATTTGTGGGCATTCAATAATGCAAGTCTGCAACATGGTATGGATTCGTGCATTTCAATTGGGGATGCATTTTGGAGACTGACATTTATTGCTTAGTGTAGGAGATTGGACACATAGCCCAAGAGCGTGACGCTTGTTTAAATTTGTATTCATGTCATTGATCTTTACGTATTATGATGTCTTCGAACTTGGCTTTTGAAATTTGCCTTTATTCCTTGCCCTTCTTTTTCCCAGCCTGTGGAGCGGATCACAATCTTGTCTTCTTACTACTATGGTGAGGATTGATATGCATTCCCCCTCCGCAGTCTTCTATCATTAATTTTCCTCTTTATGCTGTCATATCTTTTCTCAATAATATAATGAGATATTGCTTTGCCTGCCTTTATTTTTGACTGTGTATATTGCTTCTTCTAGAGATAGATAGTGAAACATGTGAAGAAGAGAGATCAAATTTGAGAAGACGCCTTGTAGCTTCATCTGTTGAAATTGAGAGATGGGTAAGATTACTCTTAACTGACATCTTATTCAATTATGTCTTATTCCGTATGAATTTTTACACCATTTACACCATTCTTATTGTTACTTTTTACTTGGCAGAGAATGAAGTGTTTCCCATGATCATTCTGGATATATGAGAGGTTAGTGATGTTTAGGCTACTATGTTGATATGTGAATAGTATGTGATACAAATTTTAAAAGACTCGGACAAAATTAAAGGGGATAAACTTGTGAAACAAAGAAAAAGCACGCAAGTTACCAGGAAAATAGTTTAGTGATCGCTCAAGAACAAGCATGCAAGCTCAATATGGATTCTCAACTTTGTCCATAACATAAATATTAATGACCCTTTATATAGGGTTATTGACTAGCAGGAGTCTTAAGAAAACCTAGAATTAGATATATAACACAAACCTAGAATAATTTTAAGATAAAAGTAATAAAATAGTCCTAATTAGAAGTTCAGGTATGCGTAGCTGATAAACCAAGAAGTGAATGGTGACCAAAACTCACAGCTCTAACAAAACCAAAGAAGTAAAGTCTATCCAACCAAAATCCGAAATCCAAGTAAAACATGTCCAAATGAAAACCATGGTGATATTGCGTGGTTGCACAGTATACTGGGAAAGATTAGGAGACGAGAAAGAGTGGAAGAGAATTTTTGGAGCAGAGATGGAGGTGGTTTGCGAAGGAGGAAATAAGTAAAAAGGAAAAATCCCGAATAAATAGATATTTGTATTGATGAACCCAAGAGCAACAATTTCAACAGTTTTCGGGACGCTGGTCGCTGGGAATCTCCCTCTACGAAGAGAATGATCACATCTATCTCGATAAATCTTCCATCTGACTTCACCTCTATTTATGACAACCTTTGAATCTTTTTTCACTTCTAACTAGCTTCCCTGTGCGTCATATGCCACTAACATAATTACTTGGAACTGAGCATATTGCCCTTCTTGTAGCGCCCGGAGTATCTGAAATGTAGGTGGAAGGGGTGCTTGGGAGGATGTAGTATATTACTCCCAGTCCAAAGTTTCACGTTGTCCTCAAGATGAAAGGTGGGGAAGCGCTGCTGAATTGCCTCAATTGGTTCCCAAGTTGCTTCAAGATCTGCCAGTTAATTGCATTTGAGGAATACCTGTATGTTTTTGGCTCGTTGCCTTGCCCATGCTTAATTGTACATACATGATTCAGGTTTCACCACTAGCTCAAGGTCATTGTTGACTGGAGCTGCTTAGGAAGGGTTGGAGAGAGCTAGGGCCAACAGCCCGCTTGAGTGTTAGACATGAGATATTGGGTGTACTTGTGGGGGGAAGTTCTGACTTGTACGCTCCCTGTATATATCTTAAAGAGGCAGGAGGACCTGGATAGTGTGTGTGTAGGAATAGTTCATAGTTGAAGTTTTTGAAATTCGAATTGGCATGTGTTAATGATTTTCTCTTATTTGAAATTCAGTTTCTGTATTTTCTTTTCTAACTACGACTTCATAGTTTGCTATACTGTTAAATGTCACGAATCTTCTCTTCTGAAAAAAGATTGTCATTTAGTCTTATAAATGCTGCTACTAGTCTTAACTACTTCCTCCGTATTTTTATTCTTGCTACATAGAGAAAGTGGGGGTTTTTAAGAAAGGTAGAGAGAGAAAGTAGGGGACCACCACTTTTTGAATAAAAAATCATTTGTTAAGGAAAAAGTATGAGTATTTTAAAAGAGAAGGTGGGGGACCACCAACTTTTTAATAGTATTTTAAGATTTTTATGGTGAGAAGGAATCCATTTATGGTATGTAGCATCTATTATGACATTTCCATTTAAGGGAAATGTAGCATCTATAAAAAAACGGAGGAAGTATTTCATAGTGATGAGAGAGTAGAAAGCAAGCCTAGTCTTCCAAATTCCTACCTGAACTTTTCTTGTAACATCTGCTGTCCAATATGTCTTTTCCTTGTACATCTAAGCAATTCAATAAGGCGGTCCTCTTTCTCAATGTCCCCTCTTAAACAACTTTGACGCATGTTGGAGGTCACTGTAAGTGGACTTGTGTCATGAACCCACCCAAACCCCTCATCAGTTTTCACCTATTCCAGGAGCCAAAAGGGCAAGGAAGTCATTGCAAATGGGGAAATTGGTTAGAAGATGCCATGACATGATGAGAATGTCATAGAGATCAGTTAGAGGTAAGAGAATCAGTTAAAGGTGAGAGGAGTGAGAAATTAGAAGTAAACAAATAAATCACTCTTGTGTAAGGGAGAGATCCAGCTTCTCGAACACTGTAGAACTTGTCTCACCATACTATCAATATGATCCCAACATATTCTGAGATTTATCTTTTTTTCTTTTTTTTCTTTTAGTAACTGTCGTCACTGCAAATCTGCTGCTCTTATTCTCTGTGTTGAGGCTGCCATATCCAGATTTGAGCGAACCTCATCTCAGTTCTTAACTTGTTGGATTAGCACAAAAAGTTTCCTTTTTTTTTTTTGTGTGTATAGTGAGCCACAATTAACAAAGGCACTGATATAGATGGGATTCGATCCCAGGTCATGGCTGGGTACCACCCCCCGACATGACTTTACCAAGTTACTTGAATCCACTTGATTTCCTTGGTTATGATCTACATTTGTGCACTTATTGTGATTCTAGTTTCAGAATCACAATAATCAGGGAAAATGAAGTTAGAAGATACAATGTAGTCGTGTATTGTTAATTTGGGGTAGGTGATTGAACCTCATGTTTTTGGATCTCTGTACTTGAAGAATGAAGTCTTCGATTTCTGAAACTCATGGTGGAAGTCAGGTATTTTGCTTACTGCAGATCGACATGGGAGCAATGGACAGTATAATGTTCGTAGTCAGATCTAGTATAGTTACGACTACTGTGCCCTTCTGTTCGAACCTCGAGTACATGTAAGTTATTTTGTGCGGTGCGAAAGCATCAAGCTCCCTTTTGACAGATAGAACCATGCATATAATGTTTTTCTTTTCGAAGTATGATGATCAGTTTCAGTGTGTGGAAGATGAGTCAGTCCTAGAGGTGATCAAATAGCCGACGGGGCCGCCTCAACAAAAATTTGCCCACTTGTTGGGCCAAATTTCTATGTCCAAAACCCGCTTTTCCGGGCCAAAAATATCGGGTTTTTCGGGCTGGACCAAATTTTGAACAAAATAATCGTATTAAAGTTGCCCAAAACCCGTCCCAAACAAAAAAAAGACTGGGTTGGATCGGACTGGGCTCGTAAACAGGGACCAAAAAATTTGCCCAAGCACGGGCATTTTTGGGGCGGACTAACCTTGATCAGAGTCCCTCTGTAGAAATGGTGACATCAATGTTCAAATCTTTGTTATGTCATTACTAAACTGATTTCTGTTTTCAGAAAAGGATTGTTGCTCAGATGGTCCTGGACTAGGCAACATGTATCCTACACAGGTAATGGCCTAATTACTGGACGTGCTCGCATTCTGAAAATTGATCCTGCTTCAGTGCTTTGAGCATGTATCCATATCTATGTTAAATTATCAAGATCTTGAGATTGGTTTTGAAAGTTAAGTGGGAAATGGATATTGAATAACACAAGTTTTTCTCAGGTGCAAGCATTATTTGGCAAAAGTTCAACCAAACAAAGATATCTGCTGCTTTCAGCAAGACCCAAGTGAGAGACCATTCTTGGTTTTTGGCTTCATCGTCTAGAGATTAATATCTTGTTACAAATAGTAGACACAATAACACTCAATTTTCTGTAACAAAAAAAAAAAACTCAATCTTGACTCTTGAGTCAGATATATATTACATTTTGCACTTTGGTTTGCTTACTTTGGATATGAAGTCAACCTTGAGTGTATAATGTCACTGTTTTCTTCATGTATAAGTTTGTTGTAAGTAGACAACTTCAATTGACAATGATTAGATGTAGATTACTTGCTGTCTTAAAGATAAAACATATTGAGAAAATTAAAATCAGGCTAAGTGGACAGTGGCGAATGGGTGGTGAAATATGGTGCAATAGTGGTGCAAGATGACAAGAGCAAGGGTGAACAAAATTGCCAGAAGTGGGAGCGGAAATGGGTGTATGGTTGAGTGTCGGTGGACGGTGGTGGTGCGATTTGTGATTTTATTCGAATCTCTAAGGGAAGCAGTAGACAGAGCAAATATTATTTTAATCAATTGTTTTTCTTAAAAAAAAATTGGGTCACATGATCTGTCATGACATTAACTACTTCAGTCATTGAATACACGGGTTATAAGTCAATTTTAATATAATCTCAATATATAATTATAAATTTTAAATCACAAATTAATGTTCACCATCATGATCTTAGGAGGAACTTCTTAAAACTTCAATTTATAAACAAAAAACTTTGTGTGCAGTTTGTTCGGATAAAAAAACTAGTTCATTATGACAAAACGTAAAGAACATCCATCATACACTAGTTCGGGTCTATCATATGCATGATATACGTCTATACTCAAAGTTTATTTTTTTGCTTATTTGGATGTTTCAAATATTCAATAAACAAAAAAATAGCATTGAATTTATGATAAAAATAGTAAAAAACATAGGATTTTTAAATACTTCAAAGATGATTTTTTTTAGGGGAAAAGATGACTTTTATTATAGGGTAAAACTAAAACATCTACAAATCTGGTTAATTTTTTCTTCCATCTTAACAAAAACATCTAAAAAACAAATCGTACAAACGTAATTGTAGTAGATGACTTTATTAAAATATAAACATAACTTTTTTTTTTGTTACTGCAAAAAAAAACCTTTTTTTTTTGTAGGAATATAGACGTAGCGCCTGTTCTCTTAGGCATAGAACAACTGAACTGAACTGAATTGAAATGAATAGCGATACGTGAGAGTAAAAGTATTGTCCAAAGCTGAACTGAATTGATCTAAACTGAACTGAATTGATCTGAATTGAATAAACTGGGGAGAACAGACCCTAGTGATAGCATCAACTTTTATCACAAGGTAAAAGTAAAACATCTACTAATCTGATTTTTATGACGAAATAAATTTGGTGTAAGATTGAATTTTCCGCCGCGCAAAAAATAAACGTCCCCTTTTATACTCCTCCTTTCTTCAAATTTCATTCACCATTGACAAATCTCGCATCACTTTACGTCTCAACGAATCTTTCTGAGATCTGCAATTCAAGAAAAAAAATCCTCCATAAATGTCACTCCATCTGAATCACTGAGTCAAAAAACTCATAACTCGGACGAGTGAAGTGAGTCATCAATGGCGGAGAACTTGGACTCGGTGGTTTCGATCCGAGTCCCCTACAAAAACCTCAAGCAAGCAGCTGAGGTTGAAATGGTAGGCTTTGATGACGATTCTCCGGCGAATTCTAGGGTTTCTAATGGCGTCGGCGACGACGATTTGCCGGCGATTCACCGGAATTCGAACGATTTGAGATCGGAGAAGAAGAGTAGTTTGATGATGTTGATACTCAGTTGTACTGTTGCTGCTGGTGTTCAGTTTGGTTGGGCGTTACAGCTCTCTCTTCTCACTCCTTATGTTCAGGTCTTTTCTCTCTCCGAATTTTGTTGTTAATTGAATTTCAGTTGAATGTTAAACCCTTACATAGTTAGATTATCATAATTTCATGAGTTTTGATCTTAGTTTGAATTGAATCGAATGATTATATGATTAGGTTGCGAATTTCGTATAGAAGTTGGTAATTCTACTTTCTAAGAGAATTGAATGAAATGATTAATATGAATAGCTTACGAAATGGAATTAAGTAAGATGGAGATTGTATGTTTTAGTTTGCAAGTTCATGGACTGATGAAGTAGACTATTGGAAGGTCTGGTATGGAGTTATTATGTCCATTTATGAAGAGAATGGTGTTCTTTTAGGAGAAATTTAAGGAATTATGGGTTTGGATGGGAAAAGGAGGAATGTATTGGTGGAATTGGAATGTGATTGTTGGACTGGTAGAAAAGGTTACCTCTTTGTCATGGTAACTAAAAAGGTTTGACAATGAATTGTTTGTTTTGCCTCCTTTGTTGGTATATCCTACCATTTCTTTTCCTAGTTTTGATTGTTAAATCGACGTAAGGATCAAGGAAGTATCAATGAACAAGTAGAATTTCCATTAGCCTCTAACTAGGTATATTTCTTTTTTATCTTCAAAAAAATTGGCTGATAAACAAGCATGTGAATTTTTGAACTGGTATATTCTTCTATTTACCGCATATGACATCTATTAACATAATTCGTACATTGGTTTCCTTTATCTTCAATTACTTCATCCAATTTCCATTTTGGACAGTCTCAAAGTGCTTCACCCATTTCTTTATCTGTAATCGGTTTACATAATAATATATCACTCGCTCCATCCCTTGATGAACTTCACATTTCTTTTTCTAAAGTCAAATCTCATAAACCTTAAACACTTTCCAATATATAAGGAAAAAATTTGGGGGATATCTTATTGATTTGTCTCAATCTGTATATTTCAAATATCAACTTATTATTATTATTTTTGGACGGAGCTTTATACTTCCTATGTTCTTTTACTATCGCAACAATTACCATTTTGGGTAGTTTCACATCTATTGCAACAACTCCACTTTTGGTGAAAAAAGTAACTTTAGTTCACAAAATTGTCCTCACTTTATCTTACTAAAACCATCATTAATTACTCACTTTGCCTCATATAAAATTGTTTTTACTTTATTAAGGATTTATTTCTATCTTACTTTAGTTAACTATTAAAGGGGTATCTTTATGCTAAATTACCCACCTCCTTCACTTCCTTAAAAACTGTGCCTAAACCCATTGTTGCAATAGAAAAAAATGGAGTAAATATAATTTTTTATTAATACGTAACTAATATATTACCAATCAAAAATGACGGATCAATAAGCAAAAAGCTTGGATATTAATTTATATATTTTTAGAAATGAATATGAATTCATATCCAAGCTTTTTCTCCACTACCTACTTAGGCCTTGTTCTTTTGGTTTTGGGCATAGTATAACCTCAATTGAGCTCAGCTCAGCTACTTTTCTCTCACAACTTCACTTCACTTGAGTTCACCTCAACTCACTTCACTTCAGTTTAGCCCAAAAGAACAAGGCCTTAGTAGCCTACACCAAACTCACTTATTAGACTTTGTACTAAAGAAATTGAGTAAAGTAACTGAAGGCAATGGGAGTAATTCTTTCTATGTGGTAACTATTATGCTTGTGAATTACAAAAAATTGATATATTTTGAATTGAATGAAAGTTAATATTTGAAATTGCATAGAGAAATAAAATGAAATACTCACCTAGCTAAAGGTGGTAAACAATGGAGAACAACAGTGGGTAGTGACCTAGTACAGCAGTTTGTCAGGGTTGGGGGATGAGAGAGACAATGAGCAAGGGGATAGAGAATATCTGTACAGAGGCTATCTAGCATAACTTGAATTAGTGCTCCCCCTGGTAAAACCAGGGCAATTACATTTAGCTGTACATCCATTTATGGTCAAGTTTTTGTCAAAAAAGAAGAATGTTGGTAGTTTTTCACATAACCATTTTTTGGAAAATGGTTTTTTGGCTGAATTTTATTGACTTGTGGTTTTTAGCTTGTTATGTGGTCAATCAACTAATAATTGTCATTTCCTTATCAAGTATCATCAACTACTGATCAAATATCTTTTTAAAGCCAATATAAAAAGTCAAGTAAACAAGCCAAATGAACATTTCAAACAAGACGTATTCAATAGCTAGTTGATTATTTCTTAGTTGCATTAGCTGCATGATTAAGGACGTATAGTTGTGGACTTCCCTCTCCTTTCCGGTGGTGGGATTTGGGTTATTGTTGAGCTTTAAGTTTAGGCGTGTTCTTTAATTACTTATTGCTAATCTAAAAGTATGCTTAACTGTGTTGGCTTTTCTTTCTTTGCAGACACTAGGAGTAGGACATGCATTTTCTTCATTTATTTGGCTTTGTGGCCCTATCACAGGTCTTGTGGTAAGTATAGCCAAATATCACTCTTCTTTGGTAATTTTGTCTCCCACCATAAGCACCAGATATTGCTAGCAAACCCCAAGTAATATTTCTTTTTATTGTTCAATATTCAATTTCATCCCTTCTCAAAAGAAGAAAGTAAGAGTATGCCAAGGTATGTCTTGTTTGTGTAAACTGATGTGACTTCTTTTATTTTGTGCAATTTTTGACAGTAAACCAGGGTTTGGACCTCCTCCTAATAGTTAAATTGGGCTTGTTTTGAGTTGAACCAAGCTTAATGAAACATTACGATTACCTTTTTCCTGGAGCTAGATTGCTTCTGGTGCTTATGGTGTTGATCTGTTCAAGGTTGTGCTTAAGTGGTATGATATGATGTGTCTTGTCTTATTCTGTCAAGTTCAATTTCATCGTGTTTCAGGTTCAACCATGTGTAGGTATCTGGAGTGATAAATGCACTTCTAGATATGGCAGAAGACGACCCTTTATACTTGCTGGATCTCTCATGATCTCTGCTGCGGTAAAATTTCTAGATCTAGATTTTGTTTTAGATCTTTTTTTTGGTGTGATTATTATGTAATTGCTAAGTTGAAGCCTTGTACTATAGGTCATAATAATAGGCTTTTCTGCAGACATTGGATATTTGTTAGGAGACACAAAGGAGCACTGCAGGTTACTACCATTATTCATTGTTTTGTTTGCATCCTTTTTGTTTGTAATTTCTTTTCATTCACTTACTTCTATTGGCAGCACATTCAAAGGTACTCGAACAAGGGCAACATTCGTATTTGTTGTTGGTTTTTGGATGTTGGATCTTGCTAATAATACGGTGCAGGTTAGTTATTTAACAAAATGATTAGTTTATTTTTTCTCATCTACGGGCCATTTGTCAATTACCAATTAGCAGGGAAAAAAGTAATTGAGTTTTGTAATTTGCAGGGCCCAGCTCGAGCTCTTCTGGCTGATTTAGCAGGTGTGACTTTTTTCTCTTTCTATTACCTTGTTGTCTTCCTTTGTGGTATACAAATTTTATGATACTGTTATGATATTGCTTTTTTTTTTTTTCAATTTACTCATGTACATTACGATGGTTACTAGTGTTCTTGTGATTCTAGGACCCGACCAGCGGAATGCTGCTAATGCTGTGTTTGCCTCATGGATGGCCGTAGGCAACATCTTGGGGTTCTTATCTGGGGCTAGTGGGCAATGGCACAGGTAAATACCCCCTTCCCCCAAAAAAAAAGGCCCTTGGGGGAGCTTAAGGATCTGAATTTTTTTGGTCGAAGAAATATCTGGTTGATTGATGATTGACTAATGAGGGTCTCATCATGTCAATGGAGCGTGAATGTGTGATAGTTGCATTTTCCAATTCAACCTTCTGTTCGTCCCATTAAACTGTATACTATGTAGTGTGTGGTATGTCATCAAATGAAAAACATTTAGATACCAGAATTTGGAATAGAGAATTATAATGAGGAAATGGCCTTCCAGTTTTGAGGATTTGTAGTTGAAAATGAAATTAAATATTATTAGAGAGGAAAGAGAAAAGCGAGTATAGTGGAAAAACAAATCTTCCTCAGATTTGAAGTGGATAGACAAATTGTTCTCAGAGTTGAAAGTGGAGAGGAAGAAGAAACAGGGAATATATCAATTTTTATTAAGGAAGCCCTTTCTTCATTCGTCATCATCATACTTAATCTCTCTCCGGAATAATGTACAGATGGTTCCCTTTCCTGACCACCAGAGCTTGCTGTGAAGCCTGCGGTAATTTGAAAGCAGCATTTCTGATTGCAGTGGTAGGTATTTTATGTACAGGTTATTTATACATGTTATGCTTTGCTTTCTTTATGATAGTCGTAGTGCTTTTAAGTTTGTCTTCCTAAGTATTCATCATTGTTTATCTTCTTGCACGTGAGCATCTTGAGTTTACCATTTTTTTTAGTTTATACTTCCTCCGTTCCATTATCATTGCAATATCACCCCTTGACACATTATTTAAGAGAGCCATGTGAATTGGAGAGAGATAGATAAAAAGTGGATGTGGGACCCATGATAGTAGAGACAGAAGATAGTACTAAATAAAGAAACGTTGCAATTAATGTAAAACTTCTAAACAAGGGAAACGTTCCCAAAAAAAAAAAGAACGAATGAAGTATGTGTTTATATTTGCTGTAAACTTGTAACATGATCCTTTAGTTCCACCAGTCTGTGCGGTAGGAGATTGCTAAACATAGAAAAATGTTGCTTCACATGATGTAAATTGGAATTGCCTCCATGTAGATCAGTGTCCGTGATCAACATTGATCCTGCCTGACATGAGAATTAGCGGATTTTGGGCAATGGGAATGATATGTCGCTATTCGGGAAAAAATGGGCCATGGACAATCTAAATCCGGAATTGTAGGCCAAATTTTAGCCCGGCCTTATATAGCGGGTTTTGGTGCTGGAAAATTGGCTTGAGGCTTGCCGCAGCCTGAAACTTTGGCCCAAAACGAGCCACTTTTTTGGTCAAAGCTTGCCCCGTGTGTGATCACCTCTACTCCATGCTATTACAACTATCAAAGACTTTTTTCTAGACAAATGTTTCATAACTTGTCAGGAATCCACTATTCTCTTTTACGTCTTCCCTGCAAAATACTTGGTTCAGGTTACAAGTAATGGAGTTTCCTGCAGTTAGGTTCTGTGATGTTGATAGATTTTGTTTTTATCGGAACTACTGTTACTGCTGTCATGTTGATAGAAGTCTATAAATTGGCACTTGCTTCGAACTGCCGAGTCATTTCATTTTTAGTTTCGGGTAAGTTGCTGGGTTCTTGGTACCTTACCATGATCCTCAGAGTATTTGATTAAGTTGCTCTGTCATGTGTAATGAAAAGGATTGAAGAAGACATTAAAAAAAATCCATGTCTCTTCTCCCTGCTGGGAGCCTGGGACTCTATCGTAGAGGAGTGACCCACAACAAGCGTCATATATAATTCACCTACTGTTGTCGGCTTGTATAACTCCTTGGCAACCTATCCCTGAGTAAAATTGGGTCAAATGTAAAGGTTGGGATCTTGCTTGCATCAATTAGGTGGGTATTCCATCTCCGACTCATGAAGGAAACCCGAGGAAAAACCCAGAAGGCCTCAAGTAAATTTTTGAACGTTGAATAAATTATACAACACAACTACAATGCCAAAGGCTTAGCCCAATAGGATGCGGTTGGCTGTCATGTTCATGGCTGCGACCAAGTTCTATGGTAATTGTCAGTTTGTCACTTACCGCAACCCCCCTCGCCCTTTGTCTGGGCTTGGAAGAGGCGGTGAATGGCTACTCCGAGTCGAAGTAAATGATGCTGGAATCTGGATCTAATGAGGAAGGATGATGATGCTGTTTTCTTTTTAGTGCTTTTATGCCCATCTGGCTCAATAGTGATTGAAGACAATGGGGAAACAAATTAATTTCATAGTGGGTTAGTGTTAATTTGAGATGGTGTTCACATAATCTTTTCCTTGTTTTCGCTTCATAACCTAGAGTAAGATTTTGCACCTACTTGTATAATTTTTTTTGTTGGCAGACCATTAATGTGGTTCTGATGAAGCTTATCTAATTCGTTGGTTATTGTGATATTCTGATATCTTGGAACTTCGATTTAAGAATGCTGATATTTACACACTTACCGATTATAAGAGCGGTTTCCCTATATAACGCTGCAACATTAAATAAAGAATTTTCCACTATATTTCCCATGATAATGTACATATATGCTTAGACTGAGGGGTCGGCTTTTCTTTTTAGGTGCATGCTTAAACCACTTATACCATTAGTGGTTCTTTAATGAAAATTAGCAAAGTCTGCTCATGCAAGAGGAAAAGGACCCAAATGTTGTGGGCCCTTAGTCGTGGCAGTAAAAGCATTCTTCATTTCTTCTCTTTCCCCCCTCCCATACAGTAAACAGATCTCTCTCGCCTAGCAAGATGTTGCTGTCTTACTTCTCTTTGGAAATGGGAGGTTTTTTTGAAGGCTGAATACATATTTGTTAGTAATCATTATTGTCAGGTAAAATTGGCAGTTTCTATATTGCCTTTTATTTTTATTTTTCCTGAATTTCTCAACTGTTTGTCCGAGTCAGTCTGCACAACCACGTGTTTGCAGTGAATGAAATAGTCTAGTTACTTAAATTACACAATGATATAATTAAGTAATGTTATCCGTGTCTCTTATTCTATGTGGACGGCATCTTGGACCTTAATGGAGATTCTAGCATTATGGTATTGTTATTTGGGTATTTTTATGAAGGTAATTTGATCTGTTTATAGATGGCATTCCCTCTCATTATATATTACTACTGCAGGGAGTATGAAGTGCAACTATAGCACTGAATTAGTGCTCAATTTTGAGATTTAGAGTTGCATTTCAGTTGAACAATTGATTTTTGGTGTAATTTGTGCTTGAAACTGAGAATTGTGTTGGTTGACTATAAAGCTTGGAAGTCGGAAGTGACATATGGTGGATTGTTTACTAATTTATAATAGAGTCAAGACTTGGTTGGGATTGGTTTACTAATATGGATTTTGGCGCTATACTGAATTTGGTGATTGGAATCATTGGATCATTCATAGAAGTATGGTAGGCGTTGACTTGGATTTGGGATTTTGGTCCTTTAGATCTGTTTCTTGAGGATGCTCGCTTTACGTTAGTGGCTAGGAGTGTAATGTAGTTTGGATTATTCTCTTTGTATTAATGAGTTTATGGAAGAGTTTAAGTAATCTGGTTGAAGTCCTAGATGACGTGATTCTCTAATCAGTATTTGCTTTCCTGTCGTAGAATTTTCAGTGTTTATTGTGTCTTACTCCCTTTTGATTAGAATATATGTGGGTTATTTTTAGTTTTATGTTGTAAGGTGGAGGGGCAATTGAGTTCTTGGATTATATGGATTGAAGATTTTTAATGGGAAGCTCAATTAGTGGAATAAGGAAGTTTTTGGGGGATCTTAGAGTGTTGGAAGACTGTTAAAAACATTGTTAAGATTGATATTTTTTGAGGGATGGATTGCTAATGGAGTTAGCCAGGAAGAAGGATTAAAGGAGTTGTTTGCTTCAGAGAAAGATAAGAGGAATGAAAATTCCGAAAGAGTATGAACTTATTACCCTCATACCTAAGTTAGATTGTTCTGTCAAGGTGAGGCGTTTTAGGTCTATTGGTCTCCTCTAGTCCTCGTGTAAATTAATACGAATGGCTTAGAGTGCTTTCATGAGCCCTAACAAACTGTTGAAGAAACTCCCTTCGCTTAAGAAATGGATAATTTTGGCATATGCGTGGGACATAGAATATAGAAGTGCTATCTTTAAGTTGCTGTATAGAAAGTTATAGGGTGAATTTGATTTTTTTGGGATATGTTGTCTAAGGTTAAGGGTCCATAGTGTTGTATGGAGAGTGAATTTGAGGGTGTTTGTCTTCGCCTGTTTTTTTTTTTTTTTCTGGTGGACCAATAGCGTAAAAAAGTGATCTAGGGCTTTAAGGGGCTCGATAATCCACTATCGCCCTTCTTTTTATGAATATCTAAATTATCTTCTTAGTAAGGAGAACCGGAGAAGTCTTTGGGCTTGCTTGAGGGTTTGAGAAAGGGGGTTAATGTGTTATTTTCCATCATTGATTATCCACTGACACTATGCTTTTCGCTGTGATAATTGAATGGTACACTAGAAAATTTTAATATAATTGTATTTTATATTTCCTACATCTTTTGATAGTTGCAACATATCAACTTTACCTAATTTACATATGAACCTCAACCATAATCTTTTTCGCTTATGTGGAAAACAAATCTTATTATGTGAAATGTTGTCCAAGTAGTCTCAATTTATACTTTCAATTTTTTTTCGATTTCACAAATAGAGATTCAGAGAATTAATGGTCAAAGTTGCGTGTTGGCAAGCATCAAGGTCGAAGTTTTGCAAACTAGGAAGTAGGTGTCTAAGGGTTTTCGTAATTGACTACTAATTTAGATAGGTAATGTTTTGTTTCAATTTTGGGTTTCATTTCCTCAACTAGTTTGTTTTGTTTGTGTACTTGGAATCTCTAATATATCTACTTTGGTGTTTTGCTGGAGTTTGAAGGTAATTCTACAAATATTTTTCTCAAGATGAAAATTTTGAAAGTTTTATGCTATTGCTACTTTTCCTAGAGGCTATCATATTTCAGGATTATCGCCATATGATCTATCTGTCTAGTTGCTATTCTATAAGCACATTCTAAGGTTTCATCTGTATTGCATGCAGGTCTTCTTGACGTTTTGTACACTTGTAACTCTTTACTTTGCCAAGGAGGTTCCCCAAGAAGCAGGGTCATCTCAAAGATTATCAGATTCAGCCCCATTACTGGATGATCCTCAAAGAATGTCAACAGACCTCTCGAAGTTGAAGTCCCATGATGGTAATTCTCTGACTTACACTGAGAATGGCCAAAGGAATGAAGATGATCGTGATGGTGGATTTAATGATGCACCTGGAACTGTTATGGTCAAGTTGTTGACCAGCTTAAGACATTTACCACCAGCAATGCATTCAGTGCTCATTGTAACAGCTCTCACCTGGGTATGTCTTTCCCCACTTAATCATCATACCTTTTTCTAGTTGGGGGAGAGGAGTGGGGGGAGTTGGGGTATGTGCGCACGCTTAGGCAATTCCTCACCTATCCACCAGACCAGGTTAAGGAAGCTTACCTTTTGAAAATATTTTGTGAGCATTGTATGAATTGTATTGGAATGTATTTGATTATTATGTATTAGGACAATCAATATGAAACATATCAAAACAGAAAGGAAAGACTATTGATACAATGGGAGTGTTTAACCGCTTATAAGATGCTTGCATAATTGATGGTATGACATCGGATTTTATGATTCTTTTCTTTTACAATCACTTGAATACCTGATAAACATAATGTGCAGGTTTCTTGGTTTCCCTTTTTGCTTTTTGACACTGACTGGATGGGAAGAGAAGTCTATCATGGGAATCCTACTGGGAGCGCCTCTGAAGTGAAAGCCTATGATCAAGGTGTCAGAGAAGGTGCTGTCGGTTTGCTACTTAACTCAGTAAGAACTCACAATTTTTATTAGTTTCTTCTTGGCTAATATTAATGTGTGAATCTGATAATTGTTATCGATATTTATGCATAAAAAAGAGTTACATGTGGGGGTCTGAATTTTTGTGTTTCTCTCTCTTTCTCTTGTAATGCTGATTCTCTGTTTTTGTTGAACTTTCATAGGTTGTCCTTGGTGTAGGCTCTTTTCTAATTGAGCCCATGTGCCGGCGAATGGGGACTAAAGTTGTCTGGGCTTTGAGCAATTATATTGTTTTTTTCTGCATGGCAAGCATTGCAGTGATCAGTTTGGTTTCTCTCAAAAGCTACTCCCAAGGTGTGCAACACGCGATTGGAGAGAATTCATCCACCAAAATTGCTGCCTTAGTTATATTCGCCATTCTTGGATTCCCTCTTTCTGTAAGACCTAGTCCCCCCTGGATTTGAATTATTTTTCATCATTTTTTTTAAAAGAAATATATGTTTGACTAATGCTGTATAATCTTCTCGCTTGTGAATATTCTTTGCATGCCAGATAACGTATAGTGTACCCTATTCTGTAACTGCCTCAGTAACTGCTGATTCAGGAGGTGGTCAAGGTATGCATAACAGTTGCCTCTCATGAGTCAGAACTCAGAAGTCTGTCATTAGTTTTAATGCTGCTTTCCTTACTCTGAAGTCTGATATCTGAAGTAATGATGTTTATATGTAGGATTGGCACTTGGAGTTCTGAATCTTGCAATTGTTGTCCCTCAGGTAATATGCAACGTTTGGCCAATTCCTCCCCCGTTCTCGATCCTGAACTTTTCTGGATGGAGTAAAATACTTTGTGCATCTGTAGTGTGTAGATATATATGTTATAAATAAGATTATATCAATTGTGAGCATAGGAATAATAACAATAGATAGATTGAATCTAATGTAGATGTGATAGTTACTTAGAGTTCTCCTCGCAAAAAAGTAGCTTTATCAAACTGTAATCTACGTTGGAGGGAACCTCTCATGAAGGTTATGTTTTTTATCTCTAAAATTTAACAACTTAAGGAAACTTAAGAGGGGGAACCTTTTCTCATGAGTGGCCAACAATTTTCGTCCACTTGAAACTTTAGAGTCACAAATATGACCTTTTCCTTTTAATAATCTTTTCAAATAGAAGTTTAAGTCTAAAAATATCCTCTCTTTTTACATATTTTGAATAATAAAATGACTGGATTTGTAGGTAAATATATTGAGTTAGTATTTTAATTTTTGCATTTTGATTTTTCCTAATTGGTTTTGCATCTTGGTTTCCTTTCCTGTGCAACATAGCTTGTAATTAAATGTCTACTTCAGCTTTTTATAAAATATAATTTCCATACAATTAGTCTAGACTGCAAAGGGATTCATTTCCCATTTATCTTATTGAATATATGGAAAGTACTTGATCAAACATCTAGCTAATTAGAAAAGTAAGAAGCAGAAAACAAATTGCTTCATTTGAGTTTTGTTAGATTTGTGAGTATAGAAAAGTTAAATTGAACTTAACTATTTTCAATATAACAAGAAGGGAAAATGTTATAGGATGATCGAGTTAGTAAATATTTGGAAAATTCACAAGGTTTTTGTTTGCTCTTAATTAAATGCAATTTCTTTTGACTCCCGTTCTTACTAGGAGGTTTCTGTGATGCGGGCTACGCCTCTTCCTTATTCATGCCAATGGCCCAATTAGCGTTGAATTAGAGAGCCACTCTTGCCTATAAAAGGAAGCCTGTCATATCCTCGTCACTTGTGCATAACTGTGATTGACATTAAATTGGCTCCGGGGACCTATGGTGTGTGTGTGTTTGAACTTTGAACATACTAGGAATTGGAGGTCGTAGCATTAGAAAGATTCATTGGAGGGCAATGATAATCTGACACTTTGTACCTTCGTATCTATAGCTAACACTTCTCACCTATGACCTATGTGCCTTCATCCCAGGTGTCACATTAAATTCATATAATTGTTCACTCAGCCTTCTTTTGCTACATGCACTAGCGAGACGCATGATAATTGGTAGACGTGACTTGTGTGCAAAATTATACTAACCTGTGATCAACTATCTTCTTTCAAACATGTCTCATGCATTATAAATTTGTAGAAATCATCTGTCCCGCTCTCATCCTGACCTGTTAAAAAATGAATTCAAAATGGAAGAATACTGGATATATCCTCTCTTTCTTCTTTCTTGTTAATCTTTTTTATTCCCCCCCTTCCTTCCCCCAACCAACAAAAAAGAAAGAAAAGAATGAAGCGTGTTTGGTTGGGAAAGAATAGTGATCTTCTCATTCTCCTTTGTTTTGTTTTTAATGGGTGGAAATGGAAAAGCTTTTCCTTATAACGGAAAGAATGCCAAATTTTTCTCTTTAAAGAAAGGAACACCACATTTTCCTTCTCTCTTTTCCCATCCATCATTTTCCCTTCATTTTCATGTTTTGTTTGTTCTCTAACTTTTCTCGCAAGACAGAAAAAGAAACTAAATTATAATGGTATTTTGCCTCGGAGTGTTTTTTTCGTGGAAAATCGTTTTCCATCTATTCAAATAAAGCCTGCTACTTTTTTAAAAGTATTCTGAACCAATGTTAACTTGAATTTTAGATGATCGTATCGCTTGGTGCTGGACCGTGGGACGCCTTATTTGGTGGAGGAAACATACCTGCTTTTGTTATGGCTTCTGTAGCTGCATTGGTTGCTGGTGTTGTTGCAACATTGAAAATGCCTAATATTTCGGGCAGCTTCAAGTCATCTGGCATGCATGTGGGGTGATTGAGTTTCTCTGGAAATGCCTTACAAATCTATGAAATTCAGCTGCCACAAATGCCAACAATGTAGAATGCCATTGGAGTGATTCCCTTTGATCGTATGTGCAGCTCATCATCCCACAGATTATTTTTGCCTTACATGATCATTCAATTCATTTTTTCAGCCTGACTGTGACTTCTGTATCTTATAGTGAAATATATACATATACTTACGGGAAGTAATTGTCTCCCGATGTAATTTTACTTGATGTTAAAAAAAATTGAAAGGGCATCCTTGTATCTACTCGTTAATAGGTGAAAGAAATCTACCAATTTTGTAAATGATTGTGGTCTATTTTTCCTGTTTATCTGTTTTGCAGTTTGCACCAAATTTCACTATCTTATTACTTGTAGAACAGCGCTATGCATCAAGGGAGGTACCCATTTTTTGTTTCGGGGTAAATTTGTATCTGCATTGGCTAGCTTACCCTTCATTGCAGAGTAGGTATGGCAAAATTATATCTCATCCTTGTACCATTTTATGGTACAGTTATATCAAAATTTTACTGAATTAACTTACATTGCCAGGAAATTTAATAAAATGAAAAGAGTAAAATTACATATTCACAGTCATATCTATACAAATATATTAAAAGGCGTGTGTATCTATACAAATTTTGTTGTATACATGCCACGTGTCAACTTTGTTACTCCACTAGAATTGTCCAATGTGTACATAAGTCATGTCGATTAACAAAAGTAAATTTAGCTTGCAACAAGATTTGAACCTGTGACATCTTGCTATTATAACATGACACAATTACCATTTCAACCAACTTTTAATCACACTTTAAGTGTCCATAATAAATATTTAAATTACCATCTAGGAAAAGACATGATACAATAAGAAGCCACTAGAGAATCAATCGTCTTGGTAAACATAAACTCGAAAGCCACCGCTTCGCATTATGAAAAAAACAAAACCCCACTTACAGAACTACAGAAGTGGAAGTAAGGATGTGTAAATCAATAAACATTAAAAAAATCTAAAATTCTATTTAGCATGGAAACTCTCATAAAGATTATGTTTCCCATTTTCGAAACTCGAGATGACAAAATTTCTTTGAAAGACCAGCGAGTTTCCCGCCTCAATGATCTTCAGTCACAAAATGATATTTTCCCAACTAAAAATCTCTTAGCTAACTCTATAGTTTATGCCCCATTATATACATCTTTTGCGGATCATAAACAAAACTATAACAGATCTCCATGCAACAATAGTTATTAATCCTTAATTTTAGATTTCACGAGAAATGAACAAATGGGGTGTTCAGAGGCTTTTTCAAAGAAACACTGATGTGCCAAGCACCCGCGCAATGTTACAAGTCACATTTGCATTCCTAGGAATGTTTCGGGAGAAAATATACCATGCCAGAGAAGTCCATATTTTTCTCAAAAACAACCAAAATTGAAGGTTATAATACATACTTTCGAACTTTCTCGGGGACTGTGCTCCGAACACCACAGGATGCCTGCTAGGGACATGGGAGGTCATTGAAAAAGAGTCTTGTGGCTTGGAACGAATATGTGGATGCCTTTACATTTATTTCGAGACAGTTTTAGGTTTCACGAGAAATGAACAAATGGGGTATTCAGAGTTTTTCGAGACAACACAAATGGTGCCTTCGGCTTTCCAAGAAAAGTTTCGGGAGAAAATATGATCAGTGCCCGAAAAGTCCAAAAATGTCCCAAAAACAGCCAAAATTGAAGGTTATAATACACGATTTCGGACTTTCTCGGGGCCCAAGCTTCAAACATCACGGGATGCCTCCTAGGGCCATTGGAGGTCATTAGAAAAGAGTCATGTGGCTCGAAACGAGTATATGGATGTCTTTACGTTCATTTCAAGTAAATTTTGGGTTTCACGAGAAATGAACAAATGGGGTGTTCAGAGGCTTTTCGAGGCAACACAAATGGTGCCAAGCACACAAGCAAGGTTACAAGTCATGTGGGCACTCCTACAACCATTTCGGGAGAAAATACGACCAGGCCCGGAGTAGTCCAAAAATGTCGCACAAACAGCCAAAATTGAAGGTTATAATACAAGCTTTCAAACTTTCCCAGGGCCCGAGCTGCAAACGTCACGGGATGCCTCCTAGGGACATGGGAGGTCATTGTAATGGAGTCATGTGGCTTGGAACGAATATATGGGTGCCTATACGTTCATTGCGAGGTAATTTTGGGTTTCACGAGCAATGAACAAATGGGTGTTCAGAGGCTTTTCGAGGCAACACAAATGGTGACAAGCACCCGCGCAACATTATAAGTCACGCCGGCCTTCCTAGGAACGTTTCGGGAGGAAAATATGACAAAGCCTGGAAAAGTCCAAAAATGTCCCAAAAACAGCGAAATTGAAGGTTATAAAATACATGCTTTCGGACTTTCCCGGGGTTCGAGTTTCGAATGCCACAAGATTCCTCCTAGTGACGTGGAAGGTCATTGGAAAGGAGTCATGTGGCTTGGAACGAATATGTGGATGCCTTTACGTTCATTTCGAGGTAATTCAAGAGAAATGAACAAATGAGATGTTCGAGGCTTTTCGAGGCAATGCAAATTGTGCTAAGGACCCGCGCAATGTTACAATTCACCTCATCACTCCTAGGAATGTTTCTTGGAAGAAAATATGACCATGGCCCGAGAAGTCAAAAAGTGCCCAAAAACAACCAAAATTGAAGGTTATATAATACACGCTTTCATACGTTCCCGGTGCCCGAGCTCCAAATCCCACGGGATGCCTCCTAGGGACATGGGAGGTCATTGAAAAGGAGTCACGTGTCTTGGAACGAAATATGGATGTCTTTACGTTCATTTCGAGACAATTTTAGGTTACACGAGAAATGAACAAATGGGAGTATTTAAAGGCTTTTCGAGGCAACACAAATAGTGTCAAGCACCCGCGCAACGGGGACTCCCACATGGGGCAGCAGTGGGGAATCTTGGACAATGTGCGAAATCCCGTTACAAGTCACGCAGTCTTCCTAGGAATGTTTCGGGAAAAAATATGATCAGGCCCGAAAAAGTCCAAAAATGTCCCAAAAATAGCGGAAATTGAAGGTAATAATACTTGCATTCGGACTTAACCGGGGTTCGAGCTCCGAACGCCACGGGATTCCTCCTAGCGACATGGTATATCATTGAAAATGAGTCATGTGGCTTGGAACGAATATGTGGATGCCTTTATGTTCATTTCGAGGCAATTTGCGTTTCACGAGAAATGAACAAATGAGGGGTGTTAGAGGCTTTTCGAGGCAATACAAATTGTGCCAAGGACCTGCCGCAACATTACAAGTCATGTCAGCACTCCCATAAATGTTTAGGGAGAAAATATGACTCGACCCACAAAAGTAAAAAAAAATGTCGCACAAACAGCCAAAATTGAAGGTTATTATAATACACGCTTTCAAACTTTCCCGGGGTCCGAGCTCCAAACGTCACAGGATGCCTCCTAGGGACATGGGAGGTCATTGTAATGGAGTCATGCGGCTTGGAACAAATATATGGGTGCCTATACGTTCATTGCGAGGTAATTTTGGGTTTCACGAGAAATGAACAAATGGGGGTGTTCAGAGGCTTTTCGAGGCAACACAAATAGTGACAAGCACCCGCGCAACATTATAAGTCACGTCGGCCTTCTTAGGAACGTTTCGGGAGAAAATATGACCATGCCTGGAAAAGTCCAAAAATGTCCCAAAAACACCGAAATTGAAGGTTATAATACACGTTTTCGGACTTAACAGGGGTCCAAGCTCCGAACGCCACGACTTCCTCCTATGGGCATGGTAGGTCATTGAAAGGAGTCATTAGGCTTGCAACGATGCCTTTACGTTCATTTCGAGGTAATTCAAGAGAAATGAACAAATGAGATGTTCGAGGCTTTTCGAGGCAATGCAAATTGTGCTAAGGACCCGCGCAATGTTACAAGTCACGTCGACACTCCTAGGAATCTTTCAAAAGAAAATATGACCAGGGCCGGAGAAGTTAAAAAATGTCCCAAAAACAGCCAAAATTGAAGGTTATAATACACGCTTCGGTCTTTTCCGGAGCCGAGCTCTTAACACTTTGGGATGCCTCCTAGGGCCATTGGAGGTCATTAGAAAAGAGTCATGTGGCTCGAAACAAGTATATGGATGTCTTTACATTCATTTCAAGTAAATTTTGGGTTTCACGAGAAATGAACAAATGGGGTGTTCAGAGGCTTTTCGAGGCAACACAAATGGTGCCAAGCACACAAGCAACGTTACAAGTCATGTCGGCACTCCTAGGAACGTTTCGGGAGAGATTATGACCAGGCCCGGAGTAGTCCAAAAATGTCGCAGAAATAACAAAAATTGAAGGTTATAGAACACGCTTTTAGACTTTCCTTGGACCCGAGCTCCAAACGCCATGGGATGCCTACTAGGGACATGGGAGGTCATTGGAAAGGAGTAATGTGGCTTGAAACGAATATATGGGAGCCTTTACGTTTATTGCGAGGTAATTTTGGGTTTCACGAGAAATGAACAAACAGGGTGTTCAGAGGCTTTACGAGAAATGAACAAATGGTGCCAAGCACCCGCGCAACGTTCCAAGTCACATCGGCCTTCCTAGGAACATTTCGGGAGAGAATATAACCAGGGCTGGAAAAGTCCAAAAATGTCTCAAAAATAGTGGAAATTGAAGGTTATAATACACGCTTTCGTACTTTACCGGGGTCCGAGTTCTGAATGCCACGACATTCCTCCTATGGGCATGGTAGGTCATTGAAAAGGAGTGATTTGGCTTGGAACAAATATGGGGATGCCTTTATGTTCATTTCAAGGCAATTCAGGAGAAATGAACAAATGAGGTGTTAGAGGCTTTTCGAGGCATTGCAAATTGTGTCAAGGACCCTCGCAACGTTACAAGTCACGTCGGCACTCCTAGGAATGTTTCGGAAGAGAATATGACCAGGGCCGGAGAAGTCAAAAAATAAGCAAAATTGAAGGTTATAATACACGCTTTCGGTCTTTCCAGGAGCCGAATTCTTAACGCCACGGGATGCCTCCTAGGGTCATTGGAAAGGAGTCATGTGGCTTGGAACTAATATATGGAATGGATGTCTTTACGTTCATTTCGAGGCAATTTTGGGTTTCATATGCTGCACTAAATATTGATCTCAGTAAGGCATATGACAGAATACATTGGACTTTTATTGCAAAAATCCTACAAGCTTATGGCTTTCCTCAAGTTTGGACGCAATGGATTATACAATGTATTTCCTCAGTCTCTTTCAAAATACTATTGAATGGGTATCTATCTCCACCTTTCTATCCGAAATGTGGGCTTCGGCAAGGTGATCCACTCTCACCATATCTTTTCATTTAATGTATGGATATTTATTCTAGAATGCTCACTCTCGGTGAGGACCTAAATTTATTTAAGGGTATTAAAGTGGGCCGGTGTAGTCATTCGATCTCACATCTGTTTATCGCAGATGATGCTTTACTATTTTTCAAAACTTTACAAAATGCCTGTCTTCATTTAGCTGCCATTAACAAACGTTTTGTTTTATATCCGATTCAAAAATAAATTTCCGAAAATCCTATATTTTAAGTTTAGCCCCAATACTACTACCCACTCTCAAATTATGTTTGAAGATGTTCTCCATATGGATCATAAGTTTTCTATTATCTCTTCACATCTTGGGGTCCCTCCGGATATTCAGCAATCCAAAAATATTCATTTCCATTTCTTATTTGATTTAATCTCACAAAAACTGTTAAGTTGGAATAGCTTTCTTCTCGCTGTGTGCTAACTAAGGTGATTCTCATTAATACAATTCTAATAGCTATGTTTTCTCATATCCTTTCTTCTTTTGCTATTCCTATTAGTAAAACTAATCGTCCGGATTTTATGATAATGACTATTCTATGGTCGAACAAGGATAATTCGGGTATACATTGAGTTAAAAAAGAAACGGTTCATCTACCAAAAGGATTGGGTGGATTAAGGACTCGTTGCAATCATATACTTGATAAGGTTTTCATATTACAATTGTTTGTTATCTTAAAAAAATCCAATTGTTTGTTGTCTTCATATTACAATGCCATCAAACCACTTGCCTTATCTACTGGTACTTATGTTCATAAGTTGGATGCTCATAGATCTTGGGGTTTCAAAGGTTTACAGTTGGCAGAACGTCAACTTTTTCATAGTTGCTCTTGGAAAGTTGGTAATTGGTTCTTTTCTTAAGACTTTTCTCATCTGCTTGGCTTCATGGGAGAATACCACTTGCAAAGGGCTCAGTTCCTTTAAGACAAATCCTTCAATCACGAGATAGTGATTTTATTGATTTGGAAAATCAAGTTTGGAAAGTTGCTTTGGTTATGTCCTTTTTCTCTCATAAGGACTCTGAAGATGTTCTCTCGATGGAACTTCCTTCTCATAATGTGCGCAATTTTATGGTTTGGTCACATCATATATCTGGTCACTTTACCTCCAAAACTGCTTATGCGCACTTGATGCAACAATCCTCCAATAGCTTTCATTCGCTCATGGATGTTAACAGGAAGGGTTTTAAGATTTTATGGCACTTACCAATACTAACGAAATGGAAATTCTTTATATATATGGAGATTTTTACTTGACCGTCTACCAACGAAAGAACAATTGATTAAAAGGAAAGTTCCGATTAATCCCTCATGTGATGTTTGCCATCAGGATCTTGAAACCTTGCATCATATTTTTCAAGCTTGTCCCTTTGCACAAAGAGCATGGCAACTATTTTCGTTTCCAATTCAAGCCTTACATGGTAGCCCAATTCAGTGTTCCGATTGGGTTACTACTCATTTCCTGCTTTTTTATAGCGAGGATGGTTCACAAGGTACCAAAATTAAAATGTTTATTTGGACCCTTTGGAGCATATGGTTGTATAGAAATGAGCAACTGTTTCGTAATATCCAACCTGATGTAACTCGAATCTCACAACAAATTTAGGATATTGCAGAAGTTGACTCCCAACTTGCAACCTTACCATGCTTTAATAATCTCCGTTTTCTTCACCCGCCGGAACATGATATATGCATTTCCCGCCAGGTTTTCTTGAAATACATTTGGGTGCAGGTCAGTTTGGTCAACCCCAATATATAATTACGTTTGATGCAGCATGTAAGAAAGACACAAGGGTCATGGGTTGTGCTTGGACCCTTCATTTGCCTTCGTCATCCATACAAACTTTTGCTTATGGAGGAGGCACTTATGGTCTCGCAAGCTCCGCTCTCCATGATGAAAGCCAAGCTTTTCTTAAGTCACTCCAGTGGGCCACATCACATGGCATACAGAGTACTACCTTTTTCACATATTGCACAAATCTTATTATGGCGCTCCAATATCCTATGTTTGTCCCTTCATCGATCTACTGGACTATTAGGGAAATGAAGCTACTTACAACGTCTTTTCTCTGGTGTTTTCTTTTAAAAGTGAATCGACAACAAGTTCAAATAATTAAAGAGCTCATGATATAGCAGCTCAACCGTGTGCTAGAACTTGTTCGCAATTCACAACTAGTATCTTTTAGTTTCTTGTTCTTTCCCCATTGTTAAAAAAAATCTTACGTTGCCATAAGGACGAAGACAAAAGGTTTCTATTCTGATCTATTATATGTCAAAGGTCCAATATTGAAATAATTTCAGAGGAGGTGATGAAGTCATCATCCGGGTTTTTATGTGTTAGATATATTAAAACCTTACCCCGCCCATCTAGAAATATTGGTTCAAACTCTTCGCTACTGATTGAAAGGTACCTCTTCTTGTGGTGCAAAAAATGGAATATTCCATCAAATTCAATATTTTTTGATAGGACTTTACTGATGAAAAATGGAAAAAAAGAAAGCTTCATTGTAATATTTTGTAATGTGGAGTAGCTACTTTTACATGCACACAATACATGAATCGACAACACATTATAATAGTTTAAATTGATAGTTTTTTCAACAAAGACTATGTTTTGTTCAAATTATTATAAGTTATTTTTAGCAAAAATAATTTCAGATAAGTTCTGATCTAACCTTATTATCTTCTATGTAATTGACTTACACAAATTGAAATTATATAAACCCATTAAAATGATCATTTTGGCAAATTTTCATCACTCCAATATTGTGGAAGTATTTTGCTGATTTTTATTTTATTTTGGCAATTTTTTATTATCTTCTTTGTTTTTTTTAAAACTTCTTTAGTCTTTCCTTTTTTAACCTAAAATTTCAAGTTATCTAATTGTCGTTTTTAAAAATGACAAATATTTTGGATTGATTGATTACCCATTATATTATTTTAAAATTTTAAACAAAATTGATGTAATTAAGAAAGTAAAGGTAATATAGTCATTTAATTGGGGGACACCATGCCTCCCCTCTTCACTTATATAATAAAAATAAGTGAAGGGGGAACAATAGTACCAGTGTACCACCTACTCCCTCCGTTTCCTAAAGATCTTCCCTCTTTCCGTTTAAGTGCATTTTCAGAAGATCTTCCCTCTTTTACTTTATTCCTTATTTGGAATTTTTTTTTCCCTTTTAACCTTCTCATGTCCCTATCATATGGTCCACCATTACATTATTAATTCATTTTTACTTCCTTTCTCTATCCTACTTTAATCCTTTTTCATTTGTTTATTTATCTTAACCCCTTTCTCTCTCCTACTTTATCCACTACCCCGCACCCCCACACAAATGTATCCTCCTTGGTATCCGTAGATACAGTAACAAGGAAGATCTTTAGGAAATGGAGGGAGTATTAAATTACAACTCTACCCTCAATAATAAAAGATAATAACACTATACATAGTAATCATATACAAAATATTTCAAAATACATTCTCGATCAACTCAAAACCTTGTTCAATTAATGCATATCAACAAATTAAAATTCAAGCACAATAAATGTATATTGGACATCACGTTTTTCAAAGAAAAATCGAAAATGGAAAGTTACCATGTATTAAACCATACACAATAACACGATATACAAAATATGAAATAATACATTGAATAACTACAATTTCAAGAATGTATTTATTCCCCCACCCAAAAAAAAAAATCAATTTTCAACTACAAACACTTTAACTCGAGAGGCTTGGAACATCACAACTTTTACGATTTGCTGGCGTGACCTGAGTCATAAGGTATGTGCACATATACTAATATACTGTACCTGAGATATATCGACTTTAATTCTTTACTGACTTAGGCATTGGAGGGGCGTTTCTTGAATCTATCCACGAGGTTAGTTTACGCGTTATGTCTTGCAGGATATCAAAACGACATACGTGATTGAAAGATATCGGTTGACCTCACCAACATTTATTTCATACCGGAACACTCTCCAAATGGAGTGATTAAACTCTAAAAAAAAAAAAAAAGACTGAGTATTATTTAAGAACATGTAAATGTTATATATGCTTGGTTCACAAAAGCTCGAGAATGAACATATAATTTTGATTCACAAACAACTTGACTACTTGAAAAAGCCTGCAATGGTGAAAGCAACACACTGAAGTGATACAGATAGCATTAAACTTCTTGTTGAGACAACTTGAGTTTGGCATTAACCTTGAACAAATGATTGTATTTCTGTCTGTTACGAGAATTCTTATTCTTATTTAATTGGCGCTCATTATTGATACTTTATCTTCGACGTCGATGGCTTTGAAGATATAAATGTGTGTTAGTCCTATATGTGGAGAAACTAATTTTACGTAAGAAAACATATAGATTTGTGTTATTACGTTGGGGAAGATTGCAAAATTGATTATCTAATATTTCAGTTTGTATGTAAAATGAATGTACATAACTAAGGAAAGAAATAATGACAATTTTGGTATGGTTGTCAATTCTACTTCATACAATTGTCTTTAAGTCTGAGTCAGATTATACATACATAATACATTTATATAAATAATAAAAGGATTAATTGCCTTAAATTAAAGTCGAAATCAGACTTTTTTAACGGATTCAGATTACTTTTTGTCGGAGTCGACTCAAGTTTTTCCTTCAAATAGGAACGTATTAGAATCGGATCCGGATTGGAATGTCATCCCTATACATAACATAACTCTATTTGCTTTTACAAAATACCGAGTATTATACAATACTTTTATGACAAAATTACGTTATTTAGAATGGGTAAATACTTGGAAATTTTCCAATTATAACTTCTTACCCATTACTCTAAAAAGTAAGAACTACATTTTGCATATATAGAAGGAAAACACCCAAAAAAAAATATATAAAAGGAGATAATAGTACCTTTTTCTTTTGTTAAAAACGAATAGTACTTTGTGGAGCTTCCATGTTCTTGCAAATATTACCCAGGTGCCCGCCACATGCGATTACTCATATTATAATTCCAATGATCCCCCAAACATGCCATGATTTGTTTCATAGAGTATTACAATATCTCCAACAAAATCCACTATAATCTTCATTATATAACTGGTTAATTCCATTTAAACCACTTAGCACGTGGCCACTTATAGGGCATCTAGATTTAATTTTTTGTTCAATTACTTAATTCTCCACTACCTGGTAGTTGTTGTAGTGATCAAAACTAATACTATATACTAATTATATAAGATGTTGCATCTAAATGAACAGCCAAAATATAATGCAAAAATGTTCCATCCATGTTCCTTCTAAGAAGCTAATTAATCACTACTTTTGTTCACGTGATCCCATGTTTTAGATCAAATTAACTAATGCTTAAATTCTACTTCCTCTGTTTCATAATACTCACTACACTTTTCATTATGGGAAGTTTCGCATTACTGGCTACGCTTCTTTTTTGGGCAATAAACAATCTCCTCTCACATGGGTCCCCGTCCCTCCTCTTTTTCCTCTATACCTCTCTCTTCTCCAAAAATTGTTTAGGAGTTCGTGAATTGAAAAGTGTATCAAGTAATATGAAACAGAGAAAGTACTATTTTAATCGGTACCTTATCATCTAGGAGTATTGATGATTTACTTGATATACGCGCCCTAATATTTGGGGAATGATCTTGCATCAATGGAACATCTTAAATCTATTTTGTTACTTGTGTGCTGAAGACAGATTATTCTACCTAATAGTTATAGAAATTGTTTTAAAGTTTTTGAATTTAATTAGGTACGTTTTGTTGCTTCTGAATTAAGATATGGTACGGTGCACTGTAACAATGTTGCTTAGTATATTTGCAATAGAGTGCAGATGATAACGAACATTGTGAGTGTTTCTATTGAATAGATAATATGAACTTAAGCAGATGCGGCGAACAACATGAACTATGAGCTTGTGGCCTGTGGGTAGCCCACATCATGAGCTATAAGTTTGGGTGTAATAAATGACATAGAGGAAATGACATAATCTATTAAGTATTTTATTTCACATTTGATGATATATATCATTAATATAAATAATATGGGGTTCCCCTCAAAAAAAAAAAAATATGGGGTTTGAGCAGAAAAAAAAAACAGAAATTAAAAGACATAATATTATATATATATATATATATATATATATATATATATATATATATATATGTTTTACTTCTAGTGTCATTTATGTCATTTCTTGCACGCAAGCTCATAGTTCATGATGTGGGTTAGACCTGTCTAAAGTCATGGTTTTGACTATACCCAAAGTCCCAAACCATATATAGTCGGTGATGTTGAAACTAATTTTGCCTTCTTTTAAGATCCTGTCAAAAAGGAAAGTTAATTAAGCTTAGATGAAAATTTAATAAATTCAGATAAAGTTCAAATTAAATATGTTTATGAGCAATTAGTTCACTTTCATTACTTTATCTATATGTAATCTTGATCCTCATAGACCTCATCGATATGATTAAAAACTTGCACTATATATATTTTTTTTTTGATAAGGAGAATAAACTTAGGAAAACCCCTCAATCAGGAGGCCAATTAACCTAAAACATCCTTTCGAATGAACAGAGAGAAATCAACATCAAAAAGAGGGTAACAATACTGAAGATCCAAGAAAGAGTTACCACGACAGGCATGAGGTCGGCAACCTTGTTTGCTTCCCGATAACAGTACTGAACCTGGAAATCATCAAAATAGCAGAGATTAGAAACAATATCACTAATAATATTACGGATTTCCCAAGAAAATTTTCAAATATTTCTAACAGCATGCATTAATCACCACAAGATTATCTCCTTCATTAAAAACTTGCACTATGTAATAAACTTGGTCATAGTTCACTACATTGAAACTTTGAATTGCAATCATACCATGAGAAAAATGGTTTTATTCAAAATAAAATTAAAATATATCCCCTACCATCAATCAATATGTATATCCAAACCAAGTATGGCCCATTCGATTAATATAAATTCATAGCATGGCTTGATTTCTTCCACATCAAAAGATTTGAGCCCTCATCTCTTCCTCCTCCAAGACTTTGTTGGATGACAAGATTCCTCTACTTGAATACGGTGGATGACAGTAGGGCCATATGAGAAATCCTTGACATCACCATACCCCAAAGAACAGGAATTCCAGCAATGATTTGAATTAAGTACCCCAATTAGAAAAATCTTCATTTATTTATTTTTTATCTTTTTAAATCGAATTTGAAGTAATGAGATATTTTCAAGTAATTTTTGTAAAGCTTCTATATTAAAATTACAACATTTAAGCAATTGAAACGAACTAAATTCTTAAAAAACTATCACATTTTCTATTGTTCAGCAAAGCTTAATCGGTTTCATACTAAAATTAGCTAGGAACGAACTCGATAGAATTCCGTGTATATTTTAATCGGTTAAACTTCTATTATTTTACTATTAAAATCTTTTACCGTATAAATCTAACCAATTTTTTTTAAGATGAAGAATCTAAAACTATTAAGTACATTATACACCAAATTGACATATTAGTATATTACTACTACATTATACACCAAATATGAAAGAAAAAACAAGAACATTTCTTTGTCAAAATAAAGACTGCTAACGTCCCCTTCACGAAAGCGACCATTTCCCACTCTCCGTCTGTTTTCTTTCCCCCTGATTTTGCCCCATCCTTCTCCTTGTCTTTTTCCCTCATCGGTATGTGTGCTTGATACTCGATTTTTTGTAAGAAAATATTGCCACTCTCTCTTTAATTTTATTTATATTTATAAAAAATATTGCATTGTTCCTAAGATCTTATCGGATATTCCTACTTGAAATATTTCATATTAATGGAGAAAATTTAACCATCAATTTTGATATATATATATTTGTTTTTTTTTGCTCCAAATGAGGTACTGACATACCGAAAATAAACCAAAAAACTAACAAGAAACTAAACTAAAACACAACAAACCAAAACAAAAAAAAACTAAGGTGGCAGAAGACGAGGGAAGGAAACCCCTCTGAGATCTTCATCAATTATGGAGCGAAGCCCCGGTGGTGCCGAAGGGGTATATATATATATATATATATATAAGTGAGTTCATATGAGAATGCATACTTATATGAGAAAAGAGAATGAATTTTACGCGATATAACTCTTATGAATAAGTGATGAAACTCTAATGAAAAAGTGATGTAACTCCAAAAAATGAATATTAGAAAAACAATTTCAAAAAAAAAATTTTTTTTGGGTTCAAAATTTTTTAAGGAGGTATTATGGGTTCGGATTCGGTGGAGTTTGATGAAAACTTTACATAGTGGAGTTGAATCCTAACCTTATACTCCCTCTGTTTCCTAAAGATCTTCCCTCTTTCCGTTTAAAGGTGTTTCCAAAAGATCTTCCATCTTTTGCTTTATTCCTTATTTGGCAAAACAAATTTTCCTATTTACCCTCTCATGTCACTATCATATGATCCACCATTACATTATTAATTCAATTTTACTCCCTTTCTCTCTCCTACTCTAACCCTTTTTATTTGTTTATTTATCTTAACCCCTTTCTCTCTCATACTTTACTCACACCATGCCCCACACAACTTGATTTTCCTTGGTATCTGTAGGAACAGTAAGTGGGAAGATCTTTAGGAAACGGAGGGAGTATTTTAAAATCAACGACTCATATTTTATGGAAAGAGATAAGGAGGGGAGGATTTTTGGGGAAAATAGAGGGCGAGTTTTGGGAAAGAATATATAAACCATTGATTTTAAAATCAATGCCTATGATTTGTTAAACTCTACGTGCATGGTAGAGTTATTTACTAACTCTACTGGATCTAAACTCGGGTATTATAACTTTAATGAAAAATTATTGTAACTCTAATCCAATTGTGTGGTTGAGATTCATTCTCATGTCTCATGTAAGAAGCATTCTCATTTCTCATGTAATATATATATGCAACAAAATATATTTGTATGTGATTGTGTTAGATTTATCTTGATATGTAATTTCAAAATTAAAGTTTTATCTCTAGATAATCTTGCTTAAATGCAGGAGTACATCTAATGTGTAGAAAACAAACATGAACTGACATTGGACGAGTATTTCATTCACTTACTCCAAGTAGAACTCATTCATTCTCCTGTGTTAATGAAAGTATTTACTTCATCCGTTTTTCATACTTGTAACGTTTGACTTTTACGCTTGTTAATACACGTATAATTTTGATAATTAATATTTCTAATAATGTGAAAATTATAAAAATTGAAATTTTATATATATATGAAGATGAATCTAACAATATTTTGTAGCTGAAATTTGTATTTTGTCTTAAGTCTAAGTTTGATGTTCAAGTAAGCACATAAACAATATAAAAGTCAAAATATTACAAGTTAAAAGAAAATGAGGAAGGACTACATGAGCTCATAAAAAAAATATTTTTTTTTTTTTTGACATCAAGGAAATTTGCATTAATGAAAATTGGGAGTACAACCTAATGGCAATAATACAACCAAACTAAACAGAAAGAAGAAACAACAGACAGTATGAAAAACTAGCATAACGCGCAAAAACAAAGTAACATAAACATTAACTAGAAAAAGTCCAGGCCGAATAACTTTTGTCTTGTGCGATGGGGAGTGAAGATGGATGTGATTGAAAATCTGTTGAAAGACGCAACTCTGACGATCTTCATAGATAGAGATTGTCGTACAACTGCTAGTAGATCCTGTCCACTAGGCACGAAATCCCAAGGTCCTTGATGAGCCTCCTGGGATTTTCCTGATTCGCTGAACAAAGAAGTCACTTTCGAGAGTGACTTCGGACCCTGCTGCGAGGGTCTTCGAAAATCAGTCACATTACACTGAAACCCGAAAAATGAGGTGGAGGTCTTGACGTGCCCCAAAACAAGTTGGGGGGCCTCCCACAAGATGCGTTTTTTAGGTGTGATGACACATGAGGTCATCACGAGAAATTGGGGCGAGTTCTTTTGATGAACTACGCCCCATTGACGGATCCTAAGATCCAAAGTGACAATCCCGAAACCAGAAGATCGACAAACAACAGAGCTGACACATACCAACAGAAAAATAAAGAAAACATAAACTGCCAACCGACACATAGAGCTCCGGCAAACCAAACCGTCAAGAACTTGCACCAACGACTTCCTTGGCATACTAAAGACACTGACTCCAACTAACACTAGCGGGGGACGGGGAAGGGATACTCGACCACACCTAAACCTAACCAGGGGGACGGGGAAGGGGAACTTAGACTAAACCTTCGTAAAAGGGGGTTCGGGGAGGGGAAAACCTAAAGACCTCGACCAAAGAAGCTGGATTTAAGAACCACTGAGCCGAGCCAAAATCGTGGGTGGGCAGAAGCAACAGACCACAAACAGGGGGAACCGGGAAGTGGAAATTCACCGGACAGGGGGAGAGGGAGGAACCGCACAGATTCGAGGAACGCCTAAGGACTGGACGACCAACGAACGAAAACAGGGAAGGGGGAAAACGCACAGACGGGGGGGAACGACTAAGGACTGGGGCGACCGACTAAACGAAAAGTGGTGGTGCGAAATGGCGACGGGGACGCACCGACGAACGAAAAAGGCCGGCGAAGAAAGCCGACACCGCGAACAACCAGGAAAAGAAGATGGAAAAGGCGGTGAAATAAAGGGTCGAAAACCCTGAAAACCCGATTGAAGGAAGATGTAAAACGCGTCGAAAACAAACAAAACCAAAATGAGCAAAAAAATCGAACTCGCCGGAGATCCGCCGGAGCCCAGCGCGGCGCCGGATCTCCGGCGAGTTCTAGGGTTATAAATTGTTTGTGGTGTAGAGAGAAGGCAGAGGGTTTTGTTTAGAGAGAGAAGTTGCTACTGAAGAATTAAGTAGATCGAGTAAAAAAAAAAAAAAAAAATATTGATGAGAAAACATGCAGTGATTGATGCAATCATCAATTTTTGAATCAATACCAACTTTTTTCTATCCTTCAAAAAGTTCGGCCAATTCAAAAGATAAGTGAAATTATTATTTTTCCAATCCGTATTTAAAAGTAACAACTCTATATAAAGGCTAGACATTTGACCACAAGTTTCTGATCTCGACCAATACGGCAATACGCAATGCATTGAAATTGAAGTTTTATTTAGTGACATGAGCTGCGTATTACTGCTTTAATTTATCTTTTAAGACCTGTTCTCCCCAACTTATTTTCAGTTTAATTCAGTTCATCATTCAGTTAGTTCAGTTCAACAATCCATTCTTTTATAACCATTTTGTTAAATATTATTATTATGTTTGTATAATTTATTTACTAATTACTCTTATTATTATTATTATTATTATTATTATTATTATCATTATTATTTAAATATATATCATTACTATTAAGTATTATTATTATTATTACTGTTGCTATATATTATTTTGTTTATTATAGCTTTACTCATTATTATTACTATTATTATTAGAAGGAACATGGTTTAGGTCAAAGCACAAATAAACCCACTTTTTTAGCTCATAAACCAATCAAATCGCGTCAAGACGGTTTATGATATAATTTTCGCGGTCCAACCCAATTATTATTTTTATTACTAAATATTTTTATATTATTAAACTAATTATTAAAATAGTAATATTAATTTACTTCCTAGATATTATTGTTATTATATATCATCCTCAAGTATTAATATATTAACACAAATAATATAAAATAATTATTATGAGTTATCATTATTATCATCAATTATTATTATTATTATTTAACAAAAGTTATTATTCAGTTCAGTTCAGCTCCAATAAGTTCAGTTCAGTTCAGCTGTTTTATGCCAAAGAAAACAGGCCCTCAGTCTCACAATATAGTGTATACTTCATTTTTGGTGGGTCAAACTTTAAAATCTTTGACCGAATATTCTCATTTGTATATATAAAAAAACATATTCATGTGGGATCTTGTTAGATTCGTCTCAATGTGTAGTTTCATAATATCAACTTTTTATATTTTTTATTAATACGGAATTGAAGATATTAAAGGTCAAAGTTACGTCTTGGAGACCGTGTATAAAAGAAACAAACACTATATTATGAGACGAATAGAGTAGTTATTTTTCTAATATATACTACTCTAACAGTGAGTGATAACTGTTGTATAGTCTGTTATATCAGTTCTCCCATATTTTATCTTAATTTAGGAATTAATAAATTGATAGGTGTTATATTTTTCTTCTCTATTTAGAGATATATTGGTAAAAAAAAGGGTGAAAATCAAAGTGCTTAATAGTTCTCATATATAATAAAGATAAAAGTTAATGCAATTTTGGTTCAAGGAATTAAAGATTTATAAGCTCATCATTTTCATTCTAAAAAAATTGTTATGAGCTAGAATTGATTGATGAAGTGATATCTACTGCAAATAATAGCTATTAAAAACGCTAGTTTTAGCAAACAAGTCCCAAATCAAATATAATTTCTTACTTACTAGTAAATTACGACTGTAGAATGAAGGTTAAGAGATTATAAAAATCTAGTATAGATGTAGATGCTACAAAAGACAGATTATATAATGGAGTATTATATGAAGGGAAGGAAATGGAAAGAGATGATAAATTTTTTTAGACGTAACTATTACAACATGTTATATGACATTTCATTAACCACCGCTTCTTTTGTGTAAAAAACACATATGAAATGAAAAAAATGACAAAATGACATTAGATTTATGTCATTATTTGTATAATTCTATGGATTTTTTTTTGGAGTTTGTGTCATTGTGTACGCGTGAGATTACGTATTGTGTAAAATGTTACACCCAAGACGAGATCTTAGTTTCTAAAACCATGGTCACTAGGGAGCTACGTCTTTTTTACCTTAATTTCCCTGCAATTATCTGAATTTTAAAACTTATTTAAAATTTATTTATTTTAACTTATTGAGCTTTATTGTAAAAGGTATTAGAATCTATTTGAGCTTATTGAAACTCCTTAAAATAATAATCTATTGGATCTTACTTGAACTTTTTTATTTTTATAAAGAACTTATTTGAACTTTATGTATTCATGTTTGTAAGTTGACGAGAACATACTGAAAATGGGAGAAGACAACTTATGCTTCTTTAATATTGAATAATTTATTTAGTGGATAATTCTAATTGAGCTAAATTGCACTAAGTTATCCTATTAATTGGGTTGAATTCTTTTATCATTTCAACCTTTCTCACTTCTTCAAGACCTGCATCATTCATCACTAAAGCTCTAATCTGCATTAAAGCAAAAACATTGAACTTAGGGTGTATCAACAACCATTTTATTTCTTCGTTTTTTATGTTATACCCAATCTTTTTATAATTTCATACAGTATTGTTAAACTTAATTTTTTTTTTTATAGCTATGCATCATTAATTTCGTTTATCTATTGTAATTTAGTGGAATTAATTTAACTTATAAATATTTTCTTCAAGAGTTAAACTATGCAACTCATCTCTATTCTATATGGAAAGAGGGGTAGGAATAGGACACCAAAATATTAGAAATCCCATTTTACCCTCATTACATCTCTATTCTAACTACTTTATTTAATTAAAAAAAATTATCTAATTAATTTAAAAAATAAAAAAAAGACATTACAAAAGGAAAACCATCAACAATTCACATATCTCTAATTTACTCGATATAATTAACAATTAATTTAATTTTCTACATTCCCTAAAAAAAATTAATGTTCTACGTATTTTTACACGCATCGCGTTCATATAAAAATTAGTAGGAAATAATTACAAGCTGTCATATATTACATCCTCTCAAACGCTTAATTACACGTGTCACGTCACTATTAACATGCAATCTCTTTATAAAGTTATGTTAACCAACCACTTACATATAAAGTGAATTTCCAATTACCAACCTTAACTTTCATTGGCAAAATATAACCCCCAAAGTTAAGCAATATGTATAACTTGCTTCTTAATTAGAATGTTTATATGAAAAAGATGAACCATGAAGCCATTGAGATAGGAGAGCTCAATATTAGCAATGGCGTGCGTCAATTCATCTTTCCAATTCTCACAATTATCAATTCGAGCATATGAACTTATTCTAATTCAATGTCCAACATATTGGCAATTCAATTTATTTGTCCTTACTTCGCCGACCAACAGCCAAGAGGAAAAAAGCACAACCGAAGTATAAATAAAAGGTTTAATGAAAAAAAACAGGTGTCTTGAATATTGAAATTTAACATAAACATATAGCTTGAGAAATTGTCCGAGTCCAACAATTAGTTATGTATTAAAAATACATTATTTGTTTTTTTAATTGCACCATTTTAATTCTAACTCGCATGATTATATGAGAAAAAACATAGTTAAGTAGGGGTCTTGTTTCATTTGCCTCAATACAACGATTCCAAATAAGTATTATATTTTTATAATTTTTACTTATACGTAATTAGAGATATTAACGTTCAAAGAAACGTTACGACGAACGTGAAAACAAAGAGGAAATGGTGCAATTAGAAAAAAGGAGGAAGTATAAGTTTAAGGGTATTGTATGGAGTTTTAAAAAAAATGAGGATATAACGTGTAGAATCTGAAGAAACACAGGATCGTATAATATTGAAAAACTCAAAAACCCAAACAATGTGCATGCTCAAAAGCTTCCTATTGTGATATTAGGTAATTCATAGATGCATTAATAGTAACTCTATTACAACCTTACTAATTCAAATTGGTAATCCATCAGAAATCCCATTTTTAGTTTTCACTAACCCACGACACACCATCAACTGATGATGTGTCGGCGTTGCATATAAGATATATCTAAACAAATATTTTTTTAGGGGAATGTAAACACATACTTAAGAAATATCAGAGTTTTTTTCTTTTTCAATTTGAATTAGAAAATAAAACCCTTCTTAAACTATGAATGGTTCAGAATCATATACCCCTTTATTGCTTTCTTCTGAAAAATCTAAAGTGAAAAAAAAAAAAGGAAGAGTAAATACCCCTTAACCCAACTTGATATTTTGGACTTTATACACCAAAAATAAGAATAGCCATTTAACATGAGAAAAAAAAATAAGAAGAGAAATTTGGAACTACTATGTCAAATTTAGTAACTTAATTGCTTATGAGATCATAAACCAAAATATTTGCTCCCAAACAAAAGGGGGAAAAATTTCCAAGTAAAAAAATATAAATAAAAAAAGACATTCAATTAAAATTATGTTGCTCAAGCCAAGGCCAAAACCCAGTTTGATCATCTATGCCACAGAACATGCTAGTGAATGTTTCTTCTTTGACTGATGGTGGTTGTGGGCTTTGGAATAGTAATTGGGCCACAGGTGGCCCATTGGGCCTCATAGATGATGGTGGGAAGAGTGTTTTTCCCGTGACGGTGGTGGCGGCGGAGGCGGTGGTTGTTGGATGGGCTGAGAGATCCAATAATGGGCTTTCAGTTGTTGTTGGAGTCCTTGAGATATCCAACTTTATATCAGAACTATTTTCACTTCTATTGCTGCATGACCCTTCTGTCTCTTTATTCAAGTTGATTGACTCTGTTGGTTCTCTATTTTTCAGTGCCATTATCTACATCCAAAAAAGATAAGATACAATTATGAATTAAATGAGCATAATTGGTAATGTAGATCATTTGAAAAAGAAAGAACACTAGTAAAAAGACATGATCAAAAAAGTGTCTTTTTCTTTTCATAATTTTCTTACAAGAAAAACATGATCAATCAATCAATCAATCAATCAACATTATCCCAAAAGGTAACCAATATGAAAAAAAGTTGACAAAGGAATGATGATGCTCTTTATCAAAGCATCATGTTGAAAAGCAAAAATTATTAGTTTCCCAAAATCTGAACACTTTCTTAAAAGTCAAAATTAAATTCATATAATTCCTCTCGTAACAGAAACAATACAACAATTGAATATTTTATACCTCACAAATAATATCCAATTGTTGCATTCATTCTGTTATGGAAGAAGTAATTAACAAAGTTGACAAATAAAAAACTAAAAAACTTTTTTTTTACCTCTGCTTGAAGTTTGTGATTTTGAGCTTGAAGAGTATCATTATCAGCTTTAAGAGCATCAAATTGTCTCTTAAGAATATCATAATCTTTCTCTAATTGCTTAGTCTTCCACCTTGCTCTCCTATTTTGAAACCAAATTGCAATTTGTCTAGGTTGTAAACCAAGTGCTTTAGCAAGTTGCATTTTTCTTTCAGGCTCAAGTTTATTACCCAATTCAAAATTCTTCTCTAGGGTTTTCACTTGTTCCATATTTAATCTTCTCTTTTTCTCCCCACCTCCTCCTAATTGTGATCCATCATCTGATAAATCTTCATCTCCTCCATTATTATTATTATGATGATTATTATGATGATTCCCATTTAATTCTTCACACATATCAATCCCTGAAAATGACATGGATCTCTTCCCTAACATAGGTGCCATTCCTCCTGTACCCACTACACACACAAAAAAAACACAATCTATGTTACTCGAACTCTTCATATTATATTCCATCGTTTGCAAAATATAATGTATGTGATAGAGTATCAAACAATTCCTGAGACTCCAACCATCAGCTTAAGCTTTTAGTTGAGTTGATCCTTTTGACATGATATCGGAGCCAGCGTGACATAAAGGTCGCGTATTCAAATCTCATCCACCTCCTCATTGCTAAGTAGAATATTTAACCTCAAGCTGATGGTTGAAGTCCCAAGAATAGTTTAATACTCTATCATCAGTACGTAACAGCTATATATAAAAGTGTCTGTGCTACATAGATCAGATTCTAAAAAGATCAGATAGAGAATTTACCATGAAAATCTTGAGTAGTGCAAGAAGGAAGGATCGAGGAGAGAGAAGGAGGAGGATGATTATCATTATCAGTAGGAGTTTGAAGCATAAAATTGGCAGGAAAGAAAGCCATCCCAGTACAAGTAGTACTCATGACCCGCGCTAATGATCTTAAAACTGCGCGCGCGCAACTGAATTGTGCTAGGCCTAGGTGCACTTTTATGCGATATCATTCATCTTCATCTTCATCATACTATCATTTTAGACAAGGTAGAAGCTACAGAAATGGAGTAAAACACAGCAAAAGAAAAACATAAAAAACTAACTTTGGTGTATAATATTATGTGTATTTATTCTATTTTTGGAAGATTAGGAATAAATATGGAGACTATACAATAAGATAGTACACTGTTTGTTATGATGGATGATTTATATACCTTACTAGCTCTCTTAAGATGAGCTTTGTTTGGTTTGGAGGAGAGAGAGAGAAGAGAAGAGAGAGAGAGAGAGTGTGAAGAGGGAGAAAAGGTGATCACTTTATGGTGCTTCATAGTAGAATAATCCTTTTTATATTTGATATGGTTTTTTTTTTGTGTAACATAGTGGGAATATGCTAACATTAATCTTGCAATTTTTTACAAAGTGTGAGTTGGTATTTTGGGTAGATTTCAAGCAGAATGTCTTGATCCTGTGAAAAATATGTCAACTGTATTATAGGCAAATTTAGTTTTAACTGAAATTATTACTGCTAGATCATAAAATTATTATACTGTCATGTCCCTGCAATATTATATTGTACGGATCTAAATCTATCTATTTTAGGTAATATCATGGTGTTATTAGTTATTAGGATTCAGATGTGGAAAAACTTGATATTGTTTCGGTGATACCTAATCTGTTTAATAGTAATTAGTTGCTGGATACATTTTTACTGAAGATCTGGCACAATAATATCACCTCTGATCTATTTCAATTTACTTGCAATAATAGGATTTTCACGTCTCTTACTATCGTAATGCATAATTTTAATTTTTAACCATTGATATCTTTTAACTATTGAGATAAATATAACAAGAGATCACGCATGACTATATTTTTAACCTTACATATAAATCATCCTACAGGTCAAAAGAGAATGTCTTAATAGTATAAAGCTCAATTTGTTGCCAGTAATTCGAAACGAAGGATATATGTCGCAATAGGTTCTTGGGAGTTGGGATTGTTGATACTTTGATACCCTTGTCAATCTACAATGACGGACACTAAGGATCGAGCTTTAAGGGTACTAGGCGGCTCTCTAATTGTCTTTAGGCTTTGGACTTGAGCTAAACTTTAAGAATGGATAGACCCAGATGATTCATGTACCTGAAAAAATATCTCTATAGACTTCAAGCACAACGAACAACCTTTCAATATAACTGTATATGTAGATCAGTAGATGGTATAGTCACAACTCACGAGTCCATTACAATTTTCATTACATGACCAAATGTTATTTTTCTTATTCCTATACTGAGAAGAATTTGAAGTGAGCTAATAATTAGAAAGAACGAGCTTTAAAAATTACAGCCGTGTTTTTTCTCTCTCTCTCTCAAAACCCTTCTTAAAAAAAACACATTTCCACCGAAAACCCCATGGCGGTGGAGGGCTCAACAGCTGCCGCCTCGCTGGTGGCCGTCGAGCCGTCTTCCCCTTCCTTTTCTTTTTTCTTTCTTTGTTTTTTTTTTCGTTTTTTATGGTTTCAATAAGTCCCATATGTATGATGGCTTTTGTTCCCTTCATAAAATTTAGAGTCACCCCATTCGTAGTGGGTGAATTCGTCCTGTTTTTTGTTTATTTCTTGTGTATGGATCCAGATCTAAGATATAGATTGAGAAGTTTCGGCTTGTAGATTTGTGGAATTGGTGAAACATCGTGTTACAGATTTGGGAAACCATACTCTCCGACTGAAAATCATAAATATCGAGATGAAAGTCAGATTTCAGGTTATTGTTCCATCAGGCTTTAATGATGCTGAGTCATCTAAAATCGATTATGGTTGGAATGATACCATATCACGATAGTGGTTTCGAAGCGTCTATATTAATAACGTGGATGACAACTTTCATATTGATATTTTAGATTATCTCTTATGTAAGGGTTATTAACTTTTATTATGATTGTAGATGTCGTATGACGTTTTATTAATATAATTTAATTCTTCATTTATTTTCATTCAAAGAAAGAATGAGCTTTATTTGAGCAAAAAGATAGTCTAAAGATTAAGGGTGTACAATATACGATAAACCTAAATGAATAACAAGTACGATGTTTGTCAATCCCTCTATGGTGAAAAAAAAACAGTCATACCTTAAATCAACGTTTCTCTAATACATATTACAAATAAACTTTCATTTAAAATAAATCCTATCATCCTTAAAGAAGTTTACCATTGATATTTCATCTCGATCGGCAACAATAATTATGACACTCGATTATGTAAAATTTGCTGATAAAGGATAAATCAATAAACTTTCGTCTTCATCGAAGATGGTTAGAAGAATATTACTTATTACTTCTACTTAAAGTAATTAATAAAACAATGGATTTCATGTAAAGTCAACCACTAGGATTTATTTAGTGAAATAATATATGATAAGATATGCATATAAAATTACGGGCTCTATCTTTCACTAATTCTTAAAAACAGATGCAAAGTCTATATCTTCTAGCTTAATGACAGTTGTACATGAAACATAAACAAGTAGTATGAGATGGGAAGAGATAATTGTCAATTTATCATGCACAAAAATGGATTCTTTCTTGGAGTAAAGGGTGTTAAAGAAAAAGAGAATATGTGAAAGGTTTCATTTTAAATCAGGAGTATAGTTTTTTTTATATATATAATTTTTTTAAAGTAAACACTTTACATTTGTTTTAAGAAATGCTGGATGTTCAAGCTATGATTTATATCGTACAACATATGTGAGTGTCTCATATTGATAGAAAGAAGACAGATGAGTTTACTTTTTAATGCAAAGGAGTTACTCCCTTTAATGTTAATTATATGATTTTAAGGTACACCCATTGTTATTAAAATTCCGATCCGGATCTTACAATCTTGGAGGATCTCACCGATCTCGATCCTACGTATAGGATCTTAATTTTGTAGGATCTTTCGATCCTACCCAACCACAAAAAATCACATAATAGGATCTTAACACGATTATACGATCATACGACTCTATGATCCATCCTACCGTATAAAAATCATAAAGTAATTTCACATATTATATTTCTCCTATTAGATTTTAGTCGCATGTTACTTCAATCTTATAGTATTGAAAAACTATCACCATTTGCTAATTAAAAAAGTCATTAATATGTGTAAATTTTTAACATGAGGTTCTCACCATATTCTAGTATAATTATCTCTATTTCACCGAATTGTATACGATCCTACGATCCGATCGCACCGATTTGATTCTACCAACCCCTACGATCCAAAGTATGATCCCAATCCTAGTAACAATGGGTACAACCTCTCTCGTGATGTAACTCTAAATATCTAAAATCTCTATTATATAAGGCAACATATGGGGGACGACCAAAAAAAAGAAAAAAAAAAGAAAAAAAAAGGACAACTAACTTTTTCATTTGAATGAAAGGGGGGGGGGGAGTAGGACATTTAAACTGAATATCAGTTTTTTGAGAAAATAAAATGTAAAGCCAGTTTTTCTACCGAATTAATTTATTTTCTATTTCATTAGTTATCACACGTTATCGCACGCATTGCGTGCATGTAAGACTAGTTCATATTAAGTAAAGCTACAAGTATGTAATCACAAATTTATGTTACTTTAAATTTTATGATAGAAACTTGAATTTTCATCTAAATATAAAAACCATAAAATATTTTTCTAACTAAGATATATAGCGATGAATGATAAGGATCAAATCACCTAATGAGGTCTTACTACATAAACCTATCTAGTTTTCTCCCCTTTTGATTCATGAATATGACAATACCTAACATGATCCATATCTTTTTATCAAAAACATTTGAGATTATATTGATAATAATTTTTATTTTACATTCATAAAAAGAAAAAAGAAAAGAAAAAGAGTGGGACAAGAGTGTGGAATACTACTAAAGATTGAGGCTTGTAATCTTGAATGTGATATTATTATAAGTATGATTGAAACAAAGTTTGTGACAATATATGCTTAAGGAGTAGTAACTTAAGGGAAATGAGAAATGAGTTGGCCAATATTGTTTTATAGCATATGATATACAAATACATATTTACAAGAATAATTTGTAAGGAGAGAAAAATAGAGAGAGAGAGAAAGGGCAGGAATCTAGGGGAAGGGGAGGTGAGGGGGATGGGACCCTTGGCTAAGGAAGGGGGGCAGAGTTTGCTACCTAACCCACCAACAAGTAATGTGAACTTAGGACGAAGCCTCTTTCCCATCACCCATTTTTATCCCTATCACAGTCCACAGACCCCTCTGCCCCTGCCCTCTTGCTCTGCCCCTGCCCTGCTCTGCTGTGCTCTGATGATAGAGAGAGAATATATATGGAACACACGAAGAGGGATCATATTTTTATTTTTTTTTCATAAGAGGGATCATGTATAATTCAGTATAAGGGTGCGTTCTTTTTACTTTATTGGACCTGAATGTATTTGAATTGAATTTATTGGACCTGAATTGAACTTATTAGACTTGATTGGACCTGATTGAAACTTATTAAATCTTATTGGACCTGATCGAAACTTATTAGACCTTATTAACTTTTAGCAATTGAAACTTATTAGACCTTATTAGACCCGATCGAAACATATTGCACCTTATTAGACCTGATCGGAACTTATCGTCCTGATTGGACCTGATTGAAACTTATTTGAACTTATTCGACCTGAAACTTAATTTATTAAGGTGAAGAGAACGCACCCTAAGTTGTGGAATTATTTTTTTTATCGTAGTCATAAATAAAGATGACTTGTGTTATGTGTATGATCGGGATAAGTATAATGGATCCGGCTAATCTTAAGTTTTTAATAGGAATTGAAATTTATGATTCTTGATACAACAATTGGATTTGCATCTTGGAGAAAAATAAGGGGGGTGTTTGAGAATTTATTTTTATCATGGTGAAGTGTTATAATCTAGAGAACCGAGCTTGAGAATTCTAATCCCAAATCAAATATTGAGGGTATTTTTGGATATTCGTAGTCATAATATGGATGTTTTGGATTATTTTTTAGTATGTACAAGTATTTGGGAAAGAAAAACTTTTAATATTACATGTAACATATTTATCTCTAAGATAGGATCATGACTCTGTGGGTTAAAGAGTGAGGGATAACTCAATTGATTCGAACTTCTTTCCCGATTTCAGAAGATATTGAGATCGATTCTCATCTTTTCCTTGTGGCCTCTCTAAACATACAAAAAATGATTGTGGGTTAGAGTGGGGAGAAATTTCTAGGTAATATACAAGCTATAATTGTTAGTTAAACATTATAGGGTGTATTGTATTTTGCAAGAGAAGAGATAACTCTTTCCTTCTTAAAGACCCCCAATGCAACCAAAAGCAAATAGTCATTTCATTTTCCTCCTATAAAATCCTTACTAAATTAGAGAAGTAAAAGCCCCAACAAAAGATATTGCATTGCGTTATCTTCATAATAAGTGGCTTCATTTTCGCTAGTGACATTTCTTTGTTTGTTTAAAGAATAATAAATATGCCACACCTTTGAAAAGTATGATATCTACTTGAAATGGAAAAAGGAAAGAAAATTTCCCTATAAACGAAAATGCATGTTTGAGATAAAGGGTTCAGCTTGTTGGTTGAAAAGCATAAGGACAATGAAAACCATTGTCACTAGTTAGCTTGGGACACTATTGTAATGAAATGGTCATTGTCACTGTCGTAAAGGTCTTTAATTATGTTTAATTATAAGTAGTAGTATAGTGTAGTACATGAATCTTCACATACGTGGTGCTCCTTTAGAATTTAGATAACTATTCAAATAAAATTGTACAGCATCGCAATACTAGCTACATGTACCACAATATCATATCCAATGGTATACAAAGAAGAACATATATAGTTTCAAAAAAGGAACCCTCGCTGCAATATCTAAAACTCCCTTCTCCCCAGCGAACTACTACTAAGCGAAACCAGTCCTAGGGGTTCGACGTCCGCCTTGGCATGGTGGCTGTCGATCCCCTCCCCCTTTTTCTTTCGCTTTTCGTTTTTCCCTTTTTGTTGTTTTCGGTCGTCGAAGGTTTTAGGGTAGGGAGGTTTGATTGAAGCTTCGGTCGTGGGTTCCTTAGTGTTCCTGGAGTCTCCACCGGCAAGGTTCCCCTTCCCTTGTCTCCCTTCCCTAATGTATGTGTCAGGGCCTCCCTTTCGCCTCCCCTTTTTTTGATAGCCGGTCTCCCTCTCTCCTTCCCTGTTGTTGCGGTGCTTTGGGCTAGTGTTTATACCTCGTTTTCTGTTCCAGTTTTAATTTAATGTATGTTTCTTCCCGATCTAATATCCCTTGCTTTCTGTGTATGGATATGCTTGGGTGTTCGTCAATAGTGATATGTGGGTAGTGCATGACTCTTGGTTTTCTATGACAAAGGAGGATATAGGAAACCTTGTAAATAGAGCTAATGATTCTGAAGTTGGTTGTAGAGTTTGTGCCGCTTTAGGACTTTGAGTGTTGGTTAAGATGAGAGGAGGTTCTCAAATCAGATCTGTTGTATGTCACTCTTCTAGGTTGGAGATTGTGAGGTTGGATCTTTGGATCCATAGGTGCGGCGAAAGTTCATCAACCTAACTCGCCCCAATTTTTCGTGGTGGCTGCAGGTGTCATCACACCTAAAAAATGCATCTTGTGGGAGGCCCTCTAATTTGATTTGGAGCAGGTTAAGACCTCCACCTTTTTTGAGTTTCATTCTAATGAGACTAGCTAAACTTTGGGTATCGTCACAGCAGGGCCTGAAGTCAGCAAAGGACGTGACTTCATTGTTAGTTGATTTCGTAGAATTCCATGAGGTTGTTTCTCTTCAGGGACCTTGTGATTTAGCATATAGTGAACATAGGGGGTCCACTAGCTCTAGTGCGGCAGTCTCTCCATAATATCGTTAGAATTTTGTATTACAACAGGTTCCTTCTCATATCAGGTCTTTTTCATCAAGACATATCATCCAACCTCACCTGTCATCGCTCAAGACAAAATACTTTTGGACTGGACATGGAATAGTTAGTTTTTTCTTCTTAAAGTACGCACGAGCTAATGAAGCTCCTGTTATTGTTCATTTTTGTTTGTTTAGTTGTATAGCATTAGGCTGTACTCCAATTTTAATTAATGTAAATTTTCTCGATGTCAAAAAAAAAGAATAACATATATAGGATTGATTGATATAACCTAACTGCCATTGCCTTTCTTTTTCCCTAGAGTGCCCAATCATGCACAAAAACTTGTGACTTATTCTAATTTCAAAAGTGGGTACCAAATGTGGCAATAAACGATCCAAGAATAATCATATAATTGTATAACAATTCCATTATGAGTTTTGCTCATTATACTACACATGCAGGTTAAGTAAGGGAAAAAAAAGGCTATGCTACAGTAGAAAAATAAAGTGGCAGATTATATATATATACTCCTTCCGTCCTTATTTATTAGTTTACCCCTTTTGACTTTTCACATTTATCGATGTAAAACTTTGAGTAATAATATCTCTAATTATATATTTGTAAAAATTATAAAAATTTAATATTCCAAAACTATATATTGAGACGAATCAAACAATATTACACATGATTATATTTTCCTTATATATAAAGTACAAATGATGGTCAAAGTAATAAAGATGAATAATATTATATATAAGTCAAAGTGAGTAAACTAATAAAGGACAAAGGTAGTACATAATAAATTTTGTAATCCACTTATCATTCGTGTGATCATTAAACATGATACTAGTCGCAATGCTTAGGGCAAATTGATTATTACATTATTACATATTATGAATAACGTCATAGAATGAGAGTAAAGGACACCATGGAAACTCTTAACAAAATCTTCAAACACTTAAACCTCACTAAATAGTGACTGCCATAAAATAGTACTCAGCTCCTGCAGACAACCAAAAGACATTAGCATTTCAATTATAATTTGTTTTAACCTGGTTTGGAAACTAGTAACTAACTAAATCTAAACCAAAACAAGTATAGTAATAGAACGGCTGAAATGACGGGAGAAACAAACACCAAAATAGGACCCTCAAGAAAGGAATTAAGTGTCAAGCAAGTGGACCAAAAGATAGCAAAATTAGAACTAATTTTTATAGGCTCCTACTATTTCCCACTGAATCATGTTGATTTTCTCAACTATTTTGTACATCACCAATTCACCAACTGACTCGATGCGCTGAATCAGAAAGTGACTTGAGTAAAGGCCACTATCAAATGGGACCAATATCATATCAAGATTAGTCTATGTATTTTGTTTTATATACTACTTGATACTTCGATTAATTACTAATGATGTCTTGGCCTAGTAGTTAAGATTGAGGTGCTGTGAACGATAGGTCGTCACAGACTCACAGGTTCGAATTCCCCCTCATCTTCTTTGTACTTTGTATTGCCTTCGTAGCTCATATGGATCAAAAAAAAATTGATACCTCGATTAATTGTATATATATATATATCTTAATTAATATGCTCCACTACATTATTAATCATAGTATTAATGCAGGGTTTCCTTTAAACTTTCTCTTAGTGGGTCTACATACTTAGTACTCATTCGTTTCATATAACTAAAACTAGAAAGAAGACTATGATTAATTTCACCTTTATAGAGACATGCAATATTATTCTAGATGCATGACAATTAACAACGTTAGAATCCCATTATTATATGGGATGATTAGCCAAGCTTGCTTTCCCTTGGGGAATGTAAACCATGATCCAAGTACACAAATTATTGTACTCTCGATCATACAAATTAGTCAGGGGAGAACATCATATTTCATGTTATTTGAACTACTATAATAAATCGTGATCTCACTATATTATAGCTAGGTTTTAAAGTATGGCACATCTCGCAAATCCGGTTTATTATTACTCTCTTGTCTATAATTAAGTTCAGTTTAGTTCAAAAAATAATATAATTAAAGACTATTCAACCATTATATAAATTAATACACTTTCAAGTCCATACAAATTAGAGATGGATCTTTTTTTTTTTACCATGCATATATATCCCCAAATCAAAAGTGACGATAAAAAGAATATTCGTATGTGTTGGTATTATATTGTGGTTCGTGTTATAGCATATGAGTTAGGATGCCTCACTAAGAACAAGTTTGCACTCTCAATCATGGTTCAAGATATAAAATAGAAAACTATTAATTACTAAACTTGTTCAATATAATACGTATAAAAATACGGGTAATGTTATATGTAGCCCTAAGCATTAAATACATATTTTAAAATGGAAACAGTTTATGAATTCATGATAAAATTTCACATCATTTGAGGTAATAATAAATGCTTTATTCAAATTTTTATTTCTATTTTAAGCTTCTTATAAGGCTATATATATCATTTTCCTAAAAATACATCCAATATTTTTTCAAGCATTTATCGTAGCATTGAGTCCTTATGCATGCATCTCCCCCTTCTCAAACTATATAGTAACTCCATTGGTCTTTTTGAGATAGGGACCTAGTGGTGTGGTCCTTCTCAACTCCAAAAACATTAAATAGGAAGACAATAGGGATTTGTGTTAGTGAGAAAATCTTAATTAATCATATATATTTGACAATGCAACCAAAAGAAGCATAATGATAGTTCTACAAACATATACAAATTGATTAGGATATTTAACCAAATCATCAGATTGTAATGTTATTAGGTGGTTAAACCAATAAGTTAAAAATAATAATACTCTATAAAATAATAATGGAATTGTTTCAATGTAACATAAACATGAGCATAAAGAGCAATGATATTCCCATACCGGGTATGTGCCAATACCATGACATTTACGTGATTTTGATGACAAAAGTAATATTAAAAAATTATAAATTTTTTGTTTTTCTTATTTTTTTGGGGGGGCTTGTTAGTTGAAATCTTATATCATATCCTAACAATATCTTATCATATCAGTTAGCTATTAAATCATATCTGAGCTACATCTAATCATACCGGATATGAGAGTATACTTTCTCTGAGCATAAAAGAGATATTATCACACCTAATAATGTTTAAAACATACTGAATAAAGCAGAAGATGTAAAGGAGATTAAACATAGGCTAGATTTGAGTTTTGCATGGATTTGAATGAGGATCTTGATGTATACATGCAATGCATAATGTGGTTGTCAAATGTATCTTTTTGGAATAGCAGAATCAAATACAGCACCAAAACTGTGACCATAAAGAGTGTAATCCAATTGAGAAAATTTTAAAAACTTGGGACCCACCAAACAATATATTCTACTATTGGTGGGGAGTTATGGTTGGGTAGTGGGTTCCCACAAGTGAAAAATAAAAATGATATCACCCCAAAAAAAATTAGGTTTTTAGAAAAAAATAGGAACAAAGACAAAGCAAGTCACAGTGCCATCACATGACTTTATTAGTTGGAAGCTGTAAGGGTACCCCATAAGAATTGGGTGGATCCATGTTCTTAAGTACTCTTAAGGTCTCCCCTCCAAGCTAAAATAGAAAGAAGAAAAACATTTTTTTTTAAAAAAAATATTAGTACTGGAATTTATAGTATATAATTCTAATAATTATTCTATCTGTCCTCTATTAGTTTACCTCTTTCTTTTGCAAAGAGTTTTAGGAGAAATAATATTGTGGGTCATAGAGAGAAAGATAAACTATTGAATGTATGTGTGATAAAAAGTTTGAAGTCCCATTCCAAAAACAGAAAAAAGAGGAGTAAACTAATAAGGGACAACCTTAAAAGTAATACAGGTAAACTAATAGAGAACGGTTTTATATTATTAAAACTAATTTTATTAAAAAAATAAAAAGAGAAGAACTGAATCTTCCCATCCACATGCTCCCCTGCTTCTGGTGTGCTCAGTTTGCACTGATCCCCATGTGCCTCTTTACCCTTGCGTCATTCTCTCTCTTTAGATAGTGATTCGTCAACCACTAGTTTATAGTAATATAGTAGTACTCCCCTGAATATTTTAATTTTTCCATATCTTCAATGTCTAAATAGTATTAGTTTTATATCTATTGGTTTGTTTTATAGGAGTATGTCGATCAAAGTTTTAGGAGCTAAAAACAAAAGAATTGAGGAGATAAGTGTTGTTGGTGACTATATCTCTTACATAAGAAATTTATGACAAAACTTTTTCCTCCCATATGAGCTATCATAGGAACATACGACATTGTAACCCTTGTAGGATAGGTCCATTGAAACTTCATTAATTGATCAACTGATGCAAATCAATTCACAATCGTGAATAACACTAGTCTAGTTTAGGTAAAGCTAGACCCGAGCATGGGTCGTGCCAGGCCTGTTCAGAGGCTCGGTCCACAGGATTGCGACAATAGGGGACCGGGTCGAGTCCGACCTGTGAGTGGGGGGCCTTGCTGTGTTGGGTTTGAAATTTTCATATTTTGTCCACGGGTCGTGCTCGTGCCTCTTACGAGCCTGACCTATGTTTTATGTTTTTTTTATTCTCAACTATTTTAAACTAAAAAACAAAGAGAAGGGGCGTTCTGCCCACATGCCATATAGTGGGCTCATGCCGGACCAAGCTTGAAATAAAATTTCTTGATCATGGTAGGCCCACGTAGCGGACAACGGGCGAGGCCGGACCCAAACCATATCGGACGGATAGTCGACCTACGTGTTAACCCGCCCCATGCCTACCTTTAGATAAAGCTCTATGAAGTGATATTTTAAGACACTATATCGAATCCTTTAAGTAGTCATTTTTATCAAGAACCTGTTATATTTAGTCCTTAGAGCTACATATAAGAAGCTAAAAATAAAAATATTAAGCAATAACTAAGCATCTAACAATTCAGGAAATGTATATGATGCTTATAAGGGCTACATATAACATTTTGACAAATTACGTAATTGAGCATGCACACACAAGCCCACACCAAAGGAGAGAGTGACCACATACAAACTCAGATGAGGTTCCATCCTATAACTTGGCTATAGGAGAAGTAACCCATTGATCAAAGTAAAGGGTAAGAAGTTATAATTGGAAAATTTCCAAGTATTTACCCATTCTAAATAATGTGTAATTTTGTCATAAAATTATTGTATAATACTTTGTATTTTATAGGAGCAAATAGATAGCTCCGTTATGTATAGGCGGGATGGCAATCCGATCCGGATCTGACCATAATTCGCTCCGATTTAAAGGAAAAAGTTTAACTCGATTCTGACAAAAAGTAATATGAATCCGTTAAAAAAGTCTGATTCCGACTTTAAGGCAATTAATTCTTTTTTATTTATATTAATGTATTATGTATGTATAATCTGATTCAGACTTAAAGACAATTGTATTATTTAGGATATTTCCATTGAAGGAATGATTGTTAAAAATAATGTTAATGTTTAGATTATTTGTACTATATATGATTTCCATATGATTATTAAAAAATAAGTAATAATTAGATTATTATATTATAAAAGATTTTTCTATTAAAAAAATGGGGCGGAAAAAAAGTCCGATCGAATCAGAGTCGAATGTTAGGATTTTAAGTCAGATCGTACATGAATTTTCGGAGTGAGTGTGGAGTCGGACTCATATTTAAAATCCGACTTCTTGTACGATCGGAGTCGGATTATGCATAATCCGTTCCAAGTTCGATCTGTTGCCATCCCTAGTTCTGTATTAGTTTTATCATCTATTTGTAGTTTTGATGTACTAGTCTTAGGTTGTAATTCGTGTTTTATTTAATGCAAATTTAATTTATCGATGTAAAAAAATACTCTACATATTTTTGTTTATTTTCCAGGTAGTCAGGTACGCATAAGGCATTAGGGCCTAGTTTAACTATCATTTTGCAGGATTATCAGCCTAACGCCTGACCTACACCACCCCTCTGATCGTCCTTATTCACGAACCTCCAATGCTCCTGAACCCCTGGCATAAGGGAGAGATTAAAGGAGAAAGAATCCTCTTTCTCCTGATTCTCTACTTCATATGTTTCAAATTAATTGTAACACTTTCTTATTTTAAGGTTAAATTTTGACAATTTGATCATCAACGTTGGACAGCTCAATTCAAATTTCCTAATCTTTAATAACATCTGATTAAAGATCCTAATAGCCAAAATAAAATTAATTAATGTAGTAGAGGCCTTATCAAAAATAATATATATTTGAAAAGAAGGGTATCAGTTTAATACCATGTAGCAAAGCCCATAGAATAGATGGAAAAGCTATCAAATTTGAGTTGGATACAACCATTTGTCAAATATTGTATGATTGTATCATACTGGCCAAGATCTGCAGTTTATATCCCTGAGATATAGAGGTATATGGGTACCTTTTTCATCCCAAAAAAAATGAAAAAAAATCTCCAGTTAATTTTTTTGAATTTTTTCCTTGGATAATGCAAAAGTGGGTTTTAATTCCCAAAATATGCCCAAAAAAATTAAAATTCCCTGCGTCGTCCACGTAGGACGGCACGCGAGAATTTTTTTTTTTTAGTAAAACCGCTACTTGCAGTAGCGGTTTACAAGTGGCGAGAATTTTTTTTTTCAACTTAGGTAAAACCGCTACTCGGAGTAGCGGGTTATTATGAAAACTGATATCTACTTACCATATTTTGCGCAAGTAAACCGCTACTCAGAGTAGCGGTTTATTTTAAAATTAAACCGCTACTTTGAGTAGCGGTTTCCGTGGGTTAAAACAAAAAATAATAATTTTCTCGCGTGCCGTCCTACGTGGACGGTACGCAGGGAATTTTAATTTTTTTGGACATATTTTGGGAATTAAAACCCACTTTTGTATTATTCAAGGAAAAAATTCAATTTTGAAGATGCGAAAAAAAAGAAGTTATGGGTTATCTGCGGTCAATTTTAGTGGTTGAAATTACTCCAACAAGGTTACTTTTATATAAGGTTTTGTGTCAACGGTATATAATTGAGATGTTTATTTTATCCTTTTTCCTAAGTGGTTATGCTAATAGAGTCAAACTCATCCATTTATACTATGATTAGAACAAACATCTTTCTAGAACTTTGTGCCAATAACTTTAGCCAAATGATTACTCCTGAATAGATGAATCTGTGCAGTAAAGCCAAGAACTATTATGAATTATATACTCGTTTCTAGAACATCATAATGTACCTTGTAAAGTGAAATAATTTGCCTTCATAGATGTTTAAGTCTAATGGTGATGTAATAATGATCCTGGTTAACTTAGCATCTAATTTGTCTGCACGACTGGTTAATCTTTGTCGATGAAGTTAGATGCATGTTGTATTATATACCAACGTCGTCTTATGATTTTGAGCCTCTATGCTATTTATAAATTTAAGCCCTAAATATGAAATTATTGAGCAAAATCATATACCATTTGTATTTTTGGAGTCATACTTTATAAATTTTGATCTTATTCACCATTATATAAATAAACACATAGTTATGTGAGATCTTATTAAGTTCATGTCAATGTGTGGTTTCAAAATATTTTTTTTTATAATCTTCATACATAATTAAATATATATCTATACTAATATATTAAAAGGCGTGCGTAAAGAAGGAACGGTGCCACATGGCGCTCTCCCTGAGGGGGTTTTACTCCATGTAATTCACAACAATAAAAAAAGTTTGAAATTGCATAATATAGGGTTTGATCCTCGGACCTCAATAACATATACTTCCTCTGTTCCATAATAAGTGAAACACTTCTCTAAAAAGCTCTCACTTAAAAGAGAGAAGTGTTTCACTTACTATGGAACGGAGGAAGTACTAAAGTCTTAACCACTAGACCAAATAACATTTAGTGTTATAATCTTAAATTATAATATTAATGAATGAAAACTTTCCTTACCCGGGGTAAAGCCGGGCCTAATAACTAGTTTATGATTGAAAATCTGCATTAAAGACCTTGAAAACTCAAGTGCTACATTTTTTGTAGAGCGAATGAAGTATTCATTGAAGAAACAATAATTATTTGTTAATTTCACTCTTCAAAGTTCAAACACCTTTAACTTAAAATAAATGTCTTTTAATATCCCATTTAACTATTACAATATCTATTAACATTGAGTAAGTCTCTCGTCAGACAGTCAAATAGTAAGCTTATTATCAAACAGTTGACGTCATACACGCTGACATCAGATTGAAGGAATATTTCTCTAGACTTTCCGACGATTACTAAATATAAATAAGAATAATATTATGAAGATAATAGAATTAACAGTTTTTTCACCAAGTACCTTTGAGATTTCTTAATTCACCTAGTACCCTCGAGTTTTCCAAAATTCACCAGGTACCCCTGTTGTTTGGAAAAATCATCAGAATACCCTAAATGACTAGCGACCGTCAATTCCGTCAATCATTAAGGCTAAATCAACAAAATTAACCCTAAGTAACCTAATTAATACTAATTAATCCTAATTAACTTTAATTAAACCTAGTTAATACTTTTAAATTTTAATTAACCTATCTCTCTCCCTAACCCTCACCTCACCCACCCTAATGTCCTAACCACCCTTAACCACCCACCACCCCCATCCCTCCACCGTACCTCTACCCCTCCCCACCGTAGCCTCTCCCCTCACCCCCACCCGTCGCGTAGCGCCACCCCCACCCTGGCGCAGCACCTCCCCCACCCCCTCGGTTCCCTTGAGCCAACTTCCCCCTCACCCCCACCCACCCCCACCCCCACCCTCATCGAATTTCGCTCCTCTCCCCCCACCCAGTCTAATTTCCTTAACCTTCTGGTTGAAGGTCACTTGAATGAAGAACAGAAACTCGACGGGGGTGGGGGGAAAGGAGCAAAATTCAACGGGGATGGGAGGGAGGGGCGAGGAAATTGACTCAGGGGTTGCGAGGGGTAGGGGTGAGGGAGGCGCTGTGCGAGGGATGGGGGAGGCGCTGCGATGGAGAGGGGCAGGGGTGGTGGGAGGGTTAAGGGTTAGGGGTTAGGATTAGGGTTGGGTTAATTAAGTTTTTTTAGGGTTATATTTAAAAGAAAGTTGACAGTAGGGTCACGTCAGGTAATTTTTTCAAACCACATGAGTTTCTGATGAATTTTGAAAAACGTGAGGGTACCAGGTGAATATTAAGAAAATTCAGGGAAACCTGGTGAAAAAACCGTTAAATCTAATAGTAATAATTTCGATATAGATAAGCTCAGATTATAGGTGATCATGGGCCGGGCCGGGGCAAAAAAAATTTTGTCCATTGGTCGGGCCTGGCCTAAATTCGAGCCGAAATTTGTGCCAAAAGCCCACTATTTCGGGCCTAAATTAGCGGGCTTTTACGGGCCAAAAACGAGTCAGGCCAAAAAATAGACTGAAAAGTCGTTTTAGGCTTTGCCTAAAGCTTGTCCAATACCAGAAAAATCAGGTCGGGCCGAACCGAAAAAATCTGCCCAAAAACGTGCTGGGCGAAAATGATTCGCTCTAGCTCAGATGAAGCAAGTACATTCTTTGTGTTGTGCCAAAGGAAAAAACACAATCGAAGGTTGAAAATCCAAGATAGATTGATTGGTTAATCAAACGCCACGAATTGTTTCTCCAACCTTAGTAACCACACATGAAGAGGCCCAAAATTATGCTCCAAACCTCTTTCACAACCTCATCCACTTAAACATCATCTCCTCAACCGCTAAAACCACCCAAAAACCATGTCCTGCTCCACCACAACAACCACCCTTTTTCTCTCTCCTCACTCCACCAACAAAACTCACCTCAATTACCCAAAAAACCTTCTTCTTTACCCTTCAAAACCCACCTTTTCATCAACCCGACCCATCACAAAAATCCAAGTTTCTTCCTCCCCCACCAACAAACCCACTACAATTGGTAATAATCCGGCTCAAAACCCGACCCAAGAAATCGTCTTTTTTGATGGGGGTGCTCATTATGGTGATTTGGTTGCAAATTTGCTTCTGGGTTTTACCCTTTTTTGGCTTCCATTAACTCTAGCTGCTGTTTCAAGGGCATTTTTTCTAAGGTATAGGTTCACAAATTTGAGAGTTACTGTAATTTCTGGGTTTACTGGGGAAGAAAGAAGTGATTTTTCTTACAAAGTGGTAAAAAATGTTCAGGTTGTTCCTAGATTTATTGGAGAGTGGGGTGATATTGTTATTACACTTACTGATGGGACTAAAGTTGATTTAAGGAGTGTGCCTAAATTTAGGGAAATTGCAAAGTATTGCCTTTCTATGGCTGAAAAGTCTAAATAGATTGAAACAAATGGGTTTTTGAATTGGGTATTGAGCTGATTATGTTTGAGGAGGTATGTAAATGTTCTTGTTTTTTTATGTTCACTTCTAATTTCTTATTTTTTGAGGGGTTTTATATAGTATTTTACTTGTTAAATGTTAGTGACATACTGTAATTTGTGTTCTAATTTTGTTGTGAAGTGAATGAAACCTAAATAGTTTTTGATTTTTATGCCTTTCATTGCAATGTCATATTGGTTAGTACATTTTGTTGGAGCTGAATTTGTGTGCAGTGTGCTTACTGTTTGTCTGCAAATTTAATTTGGTGTAAAATGTTGTCGGATATAGCAAGAAAGTCTATGGAGTGGGAAGAGAATAATTTTAGCATTATGTAGATTGTCAAGTTTTTTGGTTGGTATAATCCAATTGACTCATGAAACTGTGATGCTATATTCACAATTTTTTTCCAGTTGTTGTACACTATAGAAAATACTAAGGATCAATTAGGACCTTATAATGGTTTGGTCCGTTTATCATGCAAGCGAGCTATAATCTTTGTTGTTAGCCCGATCGTAATTCACTAAGGGCGTTCGATCGGGATATCGCCCGACCCGACCGGGAGAAATTCCAGTTCGACATTATTTCGTAAAACAGTCATAACATTCTCGTTTCTCAGCAGAATTGGGCATATGACCTCTTGTTAGAAATCTCTTTAAACAAGCTATCACCTCCAATTTGAAACACATCAAAACCATTTATAGATTGAAAGATATGAGCATTCAAATTCAGCTCATGTTATTTTCAAAAGATTTCAAGTTACAAATAACAAATTTCGACCTTGACTTGAAATCAATCAATCAAGATAACTCTACCTTGAACTGAAAAACAAAAAATGCTCACCATAAACATAGATACTCCACCTTAAACAAATTCCATAAGCCTACTCACTTTAGACAACAAGAACAGACATGTTCTATAAATTGTGTACCAATGTGTCTTCAAACACAAAACTCTGTATCACATGGCCAAGCATGATTATTCAAAATTGACCAAACTCTCTTCAAAACAATTCTTCATCTCAACAACAAACTCAAGCAATTCTAGACAATCAAATTACATCAATAATTTCAATATTGTAATTGTACTTAACAAAACACAAAAGTACAAAATTGAAATAAGAAATAGCATAAGTAGAACAAATTCTAATGCATAACCAAGTTTGCTACTTTATTACAAACTCAAAAAACAATCTACCATATACTCCATAGCAAAATCCACATGGTTTCTGATTTCACCCAAAGATCTCAAAGGGCTCCAATCAAAGGGCACCAATCAAAGGGCACCACACGGTTTCTGAGTACATTATGTAGTGCTTGTTTGGAAGCTTTCATGAGTGTGGAACTAGAGGTAGTAGGCTAGTAGTTTGAGTGAGAACCATAGGCAAGATACAAGTATGTAATGATAGATAAGAAGTCTTTCTTTGATATTATAAAATTAAGTGTGTAATCTATGATGTGTTCTCACAAGTTTTGATTGAAAGAATTATTGATCGCTTTCGAAATATGAAGCCCTAAAGGATGCATTTTTAATCATCTTTTTTCTTTGGATCGTAAAGCTATATGCATTTCGGAATTTTGGATGTAAAACGTTGAGTATTAAACAATTTATGTTGTGCTTTTTTTTTTCTAACAATTTTATCCGACTGTTAGAGGTTCATACTTCATCTCCCCACTTTGAAAATCCTGGCTCCGCCACTGCATGTCAAACACAACACAAGTAGGTTTAAGTGTCACACACTCACACTCACACTCACACTTGGCTATGTTATGGGGAAAAACATCGTTTTCATGCGAAATGAAGTGTCCAGGTTCCTTCCATTCTAAGGCTGTGGAAAATATGATGCATGGTTATTGCTTATTGAGATCAAATAAGAGTTCAAGTAACATTGCTAACTAGTACACTAAACAATTTAATCAATAATCTATTATAAGCAGAAGGTAATTAAAGAGAGATCATGGAAGATATCATGGAACATATGTCTCAAAATTTTTGTTATCTTATTTAATGAGGGAAAGTTATAAGCCCACAAACAACTTATATTCCTAAAATGTCCTTTCTTTTCAGTGTTGGTTATCTAATGAAGATATAGATGTGGCATAGCATAATGACATCTTTAGCAATTTTGTAGATCAGTTGCATACTTGTAATCCATTGGAGATTTGGAGTAAATTTTTCAACAGGAACTCAATCTAATGGGCCGAGCCTTAACTACAAGCCAAAGTATATAATGGGCCGGCCATAGTGAGTATAAAAGTAAATCAAATGGGCCGAGCCATAACTACAAGCCAAAGTGAGTATCTAATGGGCCGGCCATAGTGAGTATAAAAGTAAATCAAATGGGCCGAGCCATAACTACAAGCCAAAGTATCTAATGGGCCGGCCATAGTTTAGTATCATTTTTCATGGGTACAGCCCAATCGGATATGTTTGCTAAAGTGTGGCCCATACAAGGAAGTGTTATCCATCTATATAAAGTTGAAACTTGGGGCTCCACCATTCAGTTGTAACTGGTGATTATAATGTGATTCTGCTGTTCCAAATTGCAGCCACTTTTGTATTTCACAAGTACATAATGCACCATCATATGAGTGGCATCTTTCATCGTCAGTCCTACTGTTTCAAGTTTTGTATTGTCTGATGTTAAAGTTGTTTGGTTAAAATTTGTTGAAAATGGTTTTTGATCAAGAATCATGTTTAGCCATAAGTTGTAAAATAATTGTCATGAAATTAGGATTTTTACTTCCTGAATTTGCTAAAAATTAAGATTGGTTATGATAGATTATAAATCTATTTCTGGGGCCTCAACCATCAGCTTAAGCTTTTGGTTGAGTTAGTCCTTTGACATGGTATTAGAGCCAGCGTGATAAAAAGGTCACGGGTTGGAATTTAACAACAACCTTAACCGCACAAGCCTGGGCTGGGCCTACTTCCATCCCTAGAGGAGCCGTATGAGGCGGAAGCTCCACGTACGGTTTTGAAGCCGAGCCTTTCCAGCAATGGGGCTTAGGGAATATTTAGCGCCAGGTATGAAGGAGGTCTGTGTTGCATCCACACTTCAAGCCCAAAGGGCTCTTGCGTGAGGGGGCGTGAATGCGTGATAGAGTATAAATCTATTCGGCTATTCCTGGAGCCTCAACCATCAACTTAAGTGTTTCGTTGAGTTGGTCCTTTGACAGGTTGTCATATAATTGGAGCTCATAAAATGAAAAAAAAGTTAATTAGTTAATCTCTTAGGTTTACCCTTCTTGACCCATAAAAGCATGCTAGTTTGAACACAATATCTGGTGTTAGGTTTACTTTTGATCTCAATTGACTAATGCTTCATCCTAATTAGAAAATTTTGCTTTGTAGCTCATTGGATGCTGCTTTGTCACAAGATGACTTATGCAACAAATTATTTTTATTAGGAAAGAAAAATGTAGGTTGAGTTCCTAGCACTAGTCTAGCCCAACTCATTCTCATGGATCATACAAAAGAACTAGACATTCTTATAATCGGACCAACGAAGAATGTGCAATGACAATCATGCCTATTATTGTTCATGATACATATATATGCTTCATGTTAGGGTGTGTTTTATATATCAACCGATTTTGACTTATCTAATACTTCTATAAATTTGTCTTAGTTGATTTGAAGTTATTTAACTTATTGAAACCTATTTAATAACTTATTAAATTTTACGACTTTTAATTTTCCCAAAAATAAAGTCAAAATAAGTTGAACTATATACTAGCTTCTCTGAAACGGTGAATAAAGAAAGAAGTAAACATATTGAGCTACATCATATAGTTAACTATATATACTTCCGATATATCAAGGCTAGATCCGTCTTATTAGATTCCTTTATTATGTTTTTGCAAATTAGCATACTATATATATTAATAAGCCCAAAATGAATGATAACTAATCCCCTCAATGTCTCCTCTCTGAGCCCTGCATCCACAAACATGCTATGATGGATGCTGCAAAAGGATAATGTTAGATTATGATATTAGAGACCAACACATGCTTAGACCAACTGGTAAGGGAGTTGTTAAAGCTAAATCAGAGGTTTCAGGTTCAAGCTTGGGAACGCAGCAAAGTGTGTCGGGAGAGTTCTCCCCCCCCCCCCCAATTGGGGTCTAACCCGGCTCGATTCCGGATTCAAAAATGGATTTCGGAAATCGGGTACGGTTCACCAAAAAAAAGATTATGATATTAGAGAAATTAATTAGATTAAATGGTGGTCAAAGTTTTGGCTCACTCCCTTCCAAATCATGTGATTAGATTAATATAGATAATCATACTTAAGATTATCCCTGGCCTTGTGTATGTATATCATCATACATTCTCGTGAATACTGATTCAAGCATGCATGTATATTTGTATATATTCTTGTCCTTTTAAGAGATATTTATAAGATTATGCCTTTAATTCATTTTGGTATTTTATGTTAATAAATATTTTGTCACATATATGGGACCTTGTTATGGTAGCACCATATAATATAAAGGATATTAAGAATGGGATACCCCTCATAAGCTATAATTTTGTCAGTGCTTCAAAAGCTGAAGAGGGGGTGTCCACTGGGTAGTAGTGACAATAAGGGTCATACTCAATCCCCTTTCTTGTGCTACCCCCCATCAATTGTTATTACCATCCTTCTCTTGCAAACCTGGCAAAGAAGAAAGGGAAAACAAAACTGATTAACAATTGGACCTAACCTTAATTTTTTTTTTTATAGAAAAAATATTATTAGCTTTTAAACTTGTGGAATATATGGGTTCAAATAGAATTTTAGTATTGTATAATTTTTGTCCTACTATTATAAAACTGATCATCCTAGCTGTACTTCAAATCAATAAAAAACTAGTTATTAGGTCTAGATTATGCCTCGGATAAGAAAAAAACATTTATTAATATTGTACGACTTTACATTGATAATACTAAATACAACTTTGTCCACTGATTAAAACTTTAGTTTATGAACTTGAAGTCACGAGATCAAAACCTATACTATGCAATTTCTAATTTTTTTATTGTATATGGATTACATGAACTAAAACTCTCTGAGGAGAGCGCCACGTGACACAGTTCCTTGTTTAGGAACGCCTTTTAATATATTTATTTATATAGATATTATTCGTATTAATAAATAAAAATGTTACTTGAGTTAGATTTATGAAATTTTGCTTACTTTATAAGTGGATCTTGTTTTAAACTATTCAAGTTATTTAATGATCTAGAAACAATTAATTTTCAAAATATTTATTAAAAGTTATAAGCAATTTACTCTATTAGATTGTCTTGTTCCTAGTTTACTATAAACCCGATTCTATTTTCTTGTCTTAAACATTGTATATGTACTTTATCCCGGAAGAATTCCATTTATCATAATTTTAATTTTTAAACGCATTTATGCTTCCGAAACATACTTTTTTATATTAAGTACCTCCATTTTAAAATGACTGTCACATCTTATAAAGTTTCAAAATATAATGCAACATTTTCTTATTTCACTAATTAGTTATCTCTATCATTATCGATCTCTATCTCTATCTCTATCTCTCTCCACAATACATATTTTTCTTTCATATCTCTTTCATCATCACATAGGCTCCTTAAATATCGAGTTTTTCCTCCAAATATTAGATTTTGGGTGAAGATACTAAAACTAGGCCAACGTAGTAGTTTGTTGTTAAAACTTTTGACCATGCTTCTCTGTAAATCCTCTCTATTTGCCATCTTTTTCTGCTGCTAAAATTATTCATTTTCCAGAGAAGTGGTGGAGTCTATTTGTAGGCATGCCAGAACAAAGGGCCCTTATAGTGTATGCATGATATCTTGCGAGAGCATAAATTTTTATTTATATCTTTCTTTATTGAAAGGTGTAGTTGAAATCTGACCATTTTAGTTATATTAGGTACTGTTGCTTTGTCTCTTTTTATCTATCTGAACTTCACATTCTGTATGTCTACCATTTTCAGTGTGTTATAGCCTAGCTAGTTAGCATCATTCAATTACTTTCACTATATAGATAAATTATCATATGAGTGGCCTTGTAATTGATTAGCAAAATACTCAATTTAGCACTCCATGTGCCATGAACATAGAATAAAGTTGCCTATATGCATGCATGTTTGTGGAAATGTATGTATTTTTTTTCCTTAATATGCCTTGTCAAATATACATGTTTATGTGGTTAGTAATGATATAGAGTTCTTGCCTTCACATGCAATTGTTTGGTTCCAAAACAAAAGGAAATGAAATTTTAGTTTAAGACATTGCTTTAGTGGAAAAAGTTCTTTTTTCTATATGTATATGGAGATCCATAATAACAATAATTTAGATGAAATTTAATTTCAAGTCTTACCGTATCCTTTTGACATGGATTCTTAAATTTGAATAAGCTTTTCTTTTAGTTTGACAAGTGATAAACTATGTCTTAAATTATTTATCTGGCGTTAGGATTAACCTAGTATGGGGGTTTAAGCACATTGATTTGAGATATCATTTTATGAGAAGTGAGAAGAGGATTAAGGTGATGAAAGTAGGTATTGCTGATAGTCCAGCTGATATGTTCACCAAGTCGGTTCCTCATGGCAAGTTCCAACATTGCTTTGACTTGCTAAATGTTCTAAGCTATTAATCGGATCCCTTAGGGCATTCTGAGGCAAGGGGAGTTTGGGTATATCTGGCTATTTTTGTGGCATCTAGTACCATTTGTATTTGTCATCTATTTATCTAATCCGTAGGAGAGAATTCAAGTCATGGTGGAGATTAGTTGAACTATGCATTGAATTACTTATCTAGCATTAGGATTAACTTAGAACGGGAGTCTCGTCCGCGAACTTTTCGGTATATGTTATTTAACATATCGGGTTTGTTTTAGTTCAGGTTTAGACACATCTGTTTAGGTTAATTAGTAAAGTGCTATATAAACCTTATTAACCTATGGCTCCGAATTATTCTATAATATGTGCTCTCTTCTAAACCTAATAAAATCATTTTCTTGTGCATGTAGACATAGTTAACACATCGTTAGTGGCCCAAATTAATTTTTTTATAGATTGCTCATTATATTATTTGTTTTGTTAATTGCATATGTCACAACAAGAAGTTTAGTCATGTGTTACTGTGTTAGGCCTTATCTATCTAGATGATTTATTTTCAGTAGTAGTAGCTACAATAAAAAGTAAAGTACCGTCTTCCCTAGTCCCTTTATACCACATAAACATCAAAACCACACATTGAGTTAAAAAATTTATCATCATCGGTACACAAACTTGACTTTTTTTGTACAAACAGAACTATGATCAAGAGATTATGGAGAGTATCTAATAAGGCTTAAATGTAAAATTAAATTAAGTTGAACGTAGTACTATGTATGATAGCAGTCAAAGACCATAAAGAATTATGACACCAAGTAAACTATATCAGCAATCAAATCAAGAATTCAGATTCGAGTAAATTACATAAGTGGTTACATGCTTGTCATAAACTGGTGACATCTGACATCTGACATTGAATTTCTCATGCAAATGATATTGGTTGTTGGATTACAAGGAGATTATCATAGGGAAAGACTTTGCGATGGGTTAGTATATAGATGGCATTAAAAATATATTGTTAAATCCGAATGTATTGTGAGCATGATATATTCAAGACTATCTTATGCTTATTGCTCATTTGATATCATCTAAATAAACAAAATGTAATAAAAAAAAGGAATTTTAAATGATTAAAAATTAATCCTGAATGTATCATGCACATGGTACACCATAATGTATGATCATAATGAATGAACTCGACATAATTTACGTTTAAGTTATATACGGGTGCGTTCTTTTCACCTTATTGGACCTGAACTTATCTGAACTGAACTTATTAGACCTGATTGGACCTGGTTCAACTTATTGGACCTGATTGAACCTTATTGGAACTTATTGACCTGATTGGAACTTATTGGACCTGATTGAAACTTATTAGACCTTATTAACTTTTAGCAATTGGACCTTATTAGACTTGATTGGAACTTATTGCACCTGATTGAAACGTATTGGACCTTATTAGACCTGATTGGAACTGATTGAAACTTATCTGAACTTATTGGACCTAAAACTTAATATATTAAGATGAACAGAACGCACCCATAAACTCCACATTACCTTACCAAATAGATGGTAATTAAAGTAGGGAGCAGTAACCATAAGATAGTTATGATGGTGTAGGAATCTAAGGTAACTAAAAAAAAAAAAGAGGAATAAAAATATACAAAACACTCAAATTTTTAACAATCCAAAGTGATAAGATAGATAAAATAAGAAATTGACACAAGTAAAGAGCTAGCATTGGATTCTCAAAACAAAAGAACTCACACATTGCTGTTTTTATCTTACCTGTCTTCACTCTCTTTTAACAGAGCGTGCTTTGCAGGAGCAAAATATAAAAAAAAAAGTTGGGAAAAGATAGAAAAAGAAAGTAGTAATTGTGAAAGGATGCATAGAGAAAAGGTGAGTTTGATGGTAAGCTTAAGTTGAAGAAATGAGGGGGGGCTCTAATATCTATGAATGATTCAAAGGCGCCCACACGGAATGCAAAGGAAAAAGGTATCCCAAGTTCACAAAGTGTAGAAAACTCTCACTAAAAAGCATTTTACCAAAAAGAAAAACCTTCAAAAATTTTAACATAAAAGATTGAATCTAATAATTTCATAATCTCTTCTATTTTTTGTTTCTGTTTCCACACGTGGGCCTCTTTATATATTCTTTTTCCTTTCTCATTTTTTTTTTCAAACTTGATCTTCTTTTTGGTTTTTTTGCTTGGGAAAAGGATAATATGAAGGCGAGCAATTATATTCCCATATCGGATATGGGCCAATACCATGACATTTATGTAATTTTTATGACAAAAGTAATATTAAAAAATTATAAATTTTTTGTTTTTCATATTTTTTTTTTGGGAAACTTGTTAGTTGAAATCTTATATCATATCTTAACAATATTTTATCATATCAGTTAGCTATTAAATCATATCTGGATTACATCTAATCATATCAAGTAAATAATATGAGAAAAGTTTCCCCATAATGGATATGGGAGTATACTTTCTCATATGAAGCCCATGTCCAATTTTGTTGGAGAATCATGTGGGAGCTCCAACTCCCACCTCCCAACCTCATGTTCGCAAGTTCGATTCTCATCAACTTCATATTTGGGGTGTTTGTGTGGATTTATGTTTCTGGGTATAATTTCTAGTTTCCAGTCTCTGAAAGTTTCCTTATGGGTAGGGATGGCAATGGGTCCAGGACCCAACCCAGACCCGCTAGGACCCAACCCATTTATAAGGGTCTGGGTCCAGAAATTTTAGACCCAAAGGGTCCGGGTCGGGTTTAGGTCCCGAAAAGCATGGGTCGGGTCTGGGTTTGGGTCCACATATGCTAGACCCAGACCCGTCCCGCAGACCTACATGTTAGAATTTTTTTTATACCTAAACTTTAAAGTTTTATGAGTTGTGATTTTGTGAACTCGTTAGTGTTTTAACTCCACTAAGAGTTAATTCTTAAAATTTCGTTTAGAGAATGCTTTAACCATCGATACAAGAACCTATATATATATTAGGGTGCAAATTTTTAGTTACATATATTCAAAAATGTGATGAAAACTTAAAACTAAGAATGACCTATTTAGGACCCAGTAAGGACCCATGGACCCGCTAGAGCCAGCGGATTTAGGTCTGGGTCTGAAAAATCTGGACCCAACAGATCTGGGTCTGTGAAAAATAAATGGGTCTGGGTCCAGGTGGTGGACCCGACCCAGACCCGCCCCATTGCCATCCCTACTTATGGGTTGGGATCCCCTTCTTACCCCCTAACTCATGAGAGGTTGGGCCTGTTTGGACCAGTAAACTACCAAAACAAAAAAAAAAAGTTCAGATTTGATGTATATTACTAACTTTTTTTTAAGAAGAAGTGGCGCCAAACCCGCTCGAATCTTAATGGGCCAGGTACTTGAGAGTAAGGGGAGAGGGTAAGGGAAATCCCTACGTTTAAAGTGCCTCTAGTGGGGATTGAACCCCCAACCTTGAGGTTGGAAGGGTGCTCTCCTTACCACTCGACCAAATACTACTTGGTTGTTGTATATTAATAATTACTCTTTCTTTTTGACATTGATAAAACCTACAAATTAGAAATGTAAAATTAAATTAGCATTAGTGTGATACTAAGTAGTTTACTCATGGACTTACTTTACCTGATCTCTTGAAGCCTTGACTATCTGACACCACGTCATAGAACTTGTAACTTGTTGTATTTTTCACCAAAAAAAAAACTTGTTGTATTGCGTCTACTGTCCATTTGATGATTATGACTCTAGTTGTATCTGAGCTACGATGTTGGACTAGAATGGCTTAATTATTTTATTCGAAGCCTCCCATACGGCCATACCCGTTAATGTCGTGACTTCTGTTTGCAGGGCAAAAGTGGCCACCTGAGAATCTCCCTGTCAAAGGGTAGTTGGTCCTCTTCCACAGCTAAAGCCCAGGCATGGCCACCTCGTTGAATAAATAGGATTATATTTTATATTTGTTTTTATTGATCTATATGAGCCATGAAGACAGTACAAAATACAAAAAAGGGAAGGTAGATTCGAATATGTGACATATCGTTAACATCACCTCAATTATAACTATTAAGCCAAGACATTCTCGATAGTTTAATCATATTTGTGAATACAAATACAAGAACATAGTTAGGATTGTGATATATTGTATTTGGTTTACATGAAGTAATCTATACAAATATATTAAAAGGCGTGCATAACAATATATACATGTCACGTGGCACATCCGTTGCTCCACTAGAATTGTCCAATATGTACATAAGTCATGTCAATTAACAAAAGTAAAATTAGCTTGTAACAAGATTCGAACGCGTGACCTCTTGCTAGTATAAATGACACAAATACCATCTCAACCAACTGCTTAAAGTTTCCACATTATTATATTTTTACCTTTTAAATGTTGAGTTTTCCTTAATATATTTTAGTGGGAATGAGAAAAAATGTATATCAAGTTCGAAAACACAATACCAACCCGGTGCAATGCCCGAGCCCAAATACTAGTTAAACATTTAAAGGAATACCGTCACGGACTCACGTGGCACAGTTTATTGTCTAGGAACGTCTTTTTTAATATATTAGTATAGATTTTATATCACACATATTATTTTTAATATTTAGAACCTTTTCTTTTAATTTTCAACTTACCGTATAATATATTTATTGATATTATATAAGGGTTAATGGTTATGATTTGGCAAGTTTGTCTCTCGATAGTTGAATGAATATCATGTTTTTTTGTAGACCGACCTTCTACTACTTCCAAGGTGCATGCCATTTGATGTACTGGTTTACTACATGGAATACCACTATATTGGCGTTCTAATCAAGTTTATATGTGACTATAAATCCAATTTTTATTGTTATTAAGATTATATATTAGTCAATGTTACATTATCTAAGCACTTTTGGTTTTAGCGACATATAATTAGATATAGTTTTTTTACTTGCTTTTTTTTTATTGTCCTTTCATGACATCCGCGGGTAAATAGTTAACCAACCTACTACTCCCTCCGTCTTTTTTTATTTGCTACAAGCACTTTTTCACAAAGACCAAGGAGGGAGTGGGGACCATTGACATAAATGGAATTAACAAAAAAGCAAATAGGTAAATTGTGGGACTTATGTATTATATATGGAAACATTTACAAAATCAAGAAGGGAGTGATGACAAATTTGTAAATAAAGTGTGGGACCTATATACTATATATGGAAATATTTACAAATGTAGCAAATAAATTAAAACACCCCTAAATTGCAAAATGTAGCAAATAAAAAAAGACGGAGTGAGTATATTTTAGTATATTATTATAAGATCAACCAAATTAGCTGGGTATTACTATATAATTAGAACCATCTAAAAAGAGAAAGGTATGTACTTGACCAACTTTATCGGTTTACAAGAATTTGACTCTGACATTTCCTTGTGTTTCTGAACTGTATACTGGAAAGATATTCTAGTACACGTTGCGTGTCGCTGTAGAACCGTTGAAGCTAGAAGCCTTGAAGAAGAGATGGAGCAACGGGATGACTATTGCAAAAAAGAAATCAAATAAGAAAAATAATTTTGTGGCTGAAAGTAGGTATTAACTGCCACATCACTAATTACAACAGATATCTATAATTTTGTGAAAACATGAATCACTAAAATATGTTACATCAGATGGCAAGTCTTTGAAAATTCTTACCTGAGATCAAGGGTTTGAGCCCATGCTTCAGCATATATATATTTTAAAATAATAATCACCTAACTTATTATAAGTTAATTGACACGTGGCAAAATTCTAGTGGCAGATTGAGGGTGCCACGACGCATAGACGTTGTCAAGGAAGCCTTTTAATATATTTATATAGATAGATTTTATTGATATCCCAAAATTTTACTGACGGTTCTGAAATTTTAATTTTCGGATATACGAAAATATCTGAAACATGGAAATTTTTCGAATTTCTTTGTAAATTTTCGAATATTCGTTCCGAAATGACGACCCCTAACATCCCCCACTAGTAGAAAAATGCTAATTTGTGTCACTTATTATAAATCCTAAGTAATCTAGGTACTCAAATTAAACTACAATAAAATAATATTAGCGCCTCCAACGGTTTCTAATGTCAGTATTGATGCTAATATGTCGTCGCACACATCGCGTGCATATGAAGCTAGTTTTATATGATACGGGAACTTTGATAGAGAAAGGTAGAAGAAATGACATCCTGTGATTTCAAGACTTAGGACAAAAAATTAACAGCATGTTTTTTTTTTATGATAAAAAATACTTTAGATATTTTATAATTTTTTCTATCTTTTTGTATTCTTCTGAATTTTCTTGTTCTTTTTTAAAATACTCTCTACGTGCTGATAACTTCTAATTTTTTCCCTAACTTTTCTTACATATTATGAAATTCTAATGAATGATGAATTATATTATTATTTTTATTTATTTCGAAATAAATAAAAATTAGATGGAGAGAAGAGACTCCAAAATATTATTGAAAAACAATTTCGGCATTGACATTGGGGGGGGGGGGGGGGTTGTTAAAGAAAAAAGAAAAGAAGGATATAAGTGACTATATATTACTTAATTGGAATTATGAAATAAGATGAGTAGACAATACTTAAAAGTGTTTGTACTCTAATTGTTTCTTCGTCCTAAATTATGTTATATGTGCTTACCTTTTCTACCATCAAATTTACATTGTGGAGAGAAAATGTTATCTTCTTTTGAGTTTTGTCTCTAGGATCTAAATACATCCATTTTTTTTACTATATATAAAATAAACAAGAAAAGGTAATAATATATGAAGATTAGTACGTAGACAATTAAAAAAAGTGGTTTGTACTCATTGTCTTTTCTTCCCGTTAATAAATTATGCGTACTCTTTTTTGCCATCAAACTTTATTGTAGGGCAAAATACTATCATCTTTAGTTCCTACAGTCCTACTACATCTATTCCCTACTAGTATGTCAAACATTTCGATTACAAGTTCAACAATTTAACGGAAAGGTTGCATTAAGGAGCGCAATTTACATCATTGATTGGGCCCTTCTAGCAAACAAAAGTAGGGCAGCAAAACATAAAGTAGAGAAGTAAATTCCATAATTGTCAATGTGTTCATGCATTTATTGTAGGATTATAGTTAATATGCACAAAAAACTAGACTACTAGAGAATTTACTATGCACTTAGGAAAAAAGATTAGTACCAAAGATGATGCATTGTACCAATAAAAAAGTAGGTTTAGCTTAACCGAAAGTTTCTTAGGTTCTTTATTTTAGTGTAAATATCTTGCAAGATAAAAAAAAAACTATATAAGCTTTAACCCTCAGTTTGATAGTTTGTAATAAAGGGTGGTAGTTATAATTAGATTATATGCAATTTTGTAAAGACAATCTCATGTAAATGTCTATATAATGGAATTATTAGAGTCTCATGTGTCATGTCAATATATATGATAAGCTTTACTCATTTGCTCGTTTCGAACTATCTCTTTTAGTACATTTTGGTGACTTAGATGATTTCAGATAAGATGAACAAAAAAAATAGCCTTGGTGTATCATGCTTATGGTATACTCAGGTGGTCGATAATATTTTTGGAATTATTATATCTACATACATGTGTTTTATTTTCTCTAGAACTCCCAAAAGTTGTTTTATATACCAACTCCAAAGTGACAATGGATGATAATGGAGATTACTAAAGAAGATGAGCAATTTTGATGGACATTCATATGAGATTTTTAACCTAAAACTAACTATAAATTTATTACCATTACCACAATTTATTATCGTATATGACTAATATGAGTACCAAACAGGTCATTTAGGCTTATATTACGACTCGTATTTTTACGCACTAGTTCTTTCTCTATCTTTTCTTCTCAACTATCCTCATCCATGTCAAACCAGTATATAGTGATTAAAGTAACAATGTTTGTGATTAGTTTGAAATACATGGTAATAATACTTTGTCCTTTTTTAATCTCTATCATATATGGGAGCACTTGAACACTTTGGTATCCACCATTTTTGACCAATATACTCCGAACTAAAATAGAAAATTACAACACCCACCACTTTATAAATAAGTAAAAAAGAGGAAAACCGATCTAACGTATTGCAAAACTGTTACCACTCATCGTTAGACTTTGCAAACATAGCGTGCAAATAAGACTAGTAACCCTAATGAAAACTATTCAATGGTGTGGGCGGTAATCTCAATCACTTCATATTTTCCTTCTTAATTCTAATAAGTTGGCTACAAAATATGTACTAAATCTATATTTTCCTAAAAAAAACCCTTATTTTTGTTGTAGCTTAACTGTCATCATCATAGTGGCGATCATAAATTTGTCACATTTGGGAGTAAATAATTATCCATATATTGTCATATGGGTAACAATTAATTGACAATAAAGTTAGCTGTCGAGATTTTGTCACAGTTTCATTAGATTAGGTAATGATTAGATATGTTGATCGAGAGCGAATAGAAAGTTTGAGATGGTCCAAATTGATTGGCTGAACTAAAGTGCTATAGTCATTACTCACTTGCAATCACCAGCATAAATTGAAATTTCTTCTTAGGTGGTTAAATGTGCAATCTATATACAGCTGAACTTGGAGTATCCTAGACATTCTATTGTTTTGATGAAATATTTACTCCTTTTGAGTTAAACTACTTGCAATACTTTAGGATCTGTTCATTATCGTCTTTTGTTTTCACTTTCACTTTTTTAAAAAACTAAAAACCAAAACCTGAAAACCAGAAAAAGTGGTTTTCACTTTTCAATCGTCAGTTTTCAAAATCATCATGTTCGCAATAAATTTGACTAATTTTTTATTCATTATTATATACTTCACATATATCATATGACTTTAAAAATTAAAAAAAAAAAAAATCAAAAAACAGAGTACCATAGTAATACCAAACAGACCCTTAACTTTAAGATTTTCCAAAGTCTGAAAATAATCATTGACATCTTAATTTTTTTAAGGTTGATTTTATCTAAGCATTTTTTTTAAAAAAGTTGAAATAAGTCGAACATAATAATTCATTAATTACATGGTCGAATGCACTACGCCATTTTTTTTTTATTAGGAAATTAAGTCAGCCCAAGGGCTAACCCCTACAAGACTATTAACCAGTATGAAACATCAATACATTGGTTGGTAAGGCATGCATAGCATGCATATCACTAAGCCATTTTTTAGAGAGGAAAGCCAAGTATTGGTTTCTCCTTATTTCTATCTTTTGCATGTTGTCTTGGGATTAAACTCATGAGAAAAACATTTGTTTGAGTTATAATGTGAAAGATGAATGATCAACCATATCTTTTGGATTAGCACAAAGCTAATTAGCTGTTTGTAGACAAACTTTTGCATCAAATTCCTTCTTCATCTTGATTCTTTACCTTTTTTTTAATTTCTTTCTTCAGCTTTCCTTTTTCTTTAATTCACCTTTCTCAGCCTTTGTCTTTCAAGTATAAGGTCCAAAAGTTAGCGCTCATGGACCCTGTGATAGATCAACTAGATAAAAAGGGTGGAAATCTTTCCCTTCAAAGACAAATAAAAAAGTGATCAAAATGATAATGGATAGCTTAATTGAGTTTAATTAGAAATCTATGAAATCGAATTAATGATGAAAATCTTAGATTATTGGTATATAACGATAACATAGATACAGTTATGATGCATGATTCGTGGCTGCCAAGTGCCAATCATCAATATTTAATAAGGAGTATATTGACCTTAAACAAATCCAGATCTAAGAATTGTCTTGTCAATGCTGGATCATTCAAAAATATGAGATTCAAACATTTTAATACTATTCATGACACAAAATAAAAGCTTCTAAAATATAAGATGAAATGATATGCAAAGTATTGATTTATATGCATTTTTTCTTTGAGAGTGAGGGACAGTTTAGTGGTTAGTGTTTCCAGGCCCTCCCGATTTCAGGAGGTCTTGAGATCGCTTCTCACCCTTGACAAGTTGGGATCCCCTTTATTATCCCAACTTATCAAAATTTCTACTTACTTTATTAAAAAAAATGTATTTTTTTTCTTTGTGGGAATTTTTGTACTTTTTTTTTAAAAGATGTTCGAGTGACTTTATGGGTTGATAACCCTCGCGGTAAAGGTAGAGAGAAAGTGTTATTAAATACGATACTGTAAAAAGAGAGAAAATATTCCTACAACCATTGCATTTGTTATTTTTTACACTCTATCTCACTCATGAGGGTTGTCAACTCAAATGGTCACTCTATTATCATCCCATTTTCTTGTGTTTTATTGACATGCATTTTACACGATCTCTAAAGGACACAGTTGATCATGATGAATATCTTTGATTATGTATTATTGAAAAAATAATGAAAATTAGTGCTTTCTTATTGAAATCGTTCTTTATCTCCTGAAAAGAAATTATGAAAATTTGATATTATGGAAATAAATATCGAAACAAGTCTAACAAAATCACATGTAATTATATATATATATATATATATATATATATAATATATATAATATATATATATATATATATATATATATATATATATATATATATATATATATATATAAGATGGTCAAATTTTATAAAACTATATCTATCTAATACTAATATATTAAAAGGTGTTCAAACAAGGTACGATGCCACATGACGTTCTCCCCTATAATATTTTACTTCATATAATCCAGGTACAGCTAAAAAAATTTAAAAATTGCATTGTATAAGATTTGATCAATTAAATAATAAAGGAGTAGAAAAATTTTAACCAATAAATCAAAAGATATTTAATGTTATTATTTTAATATAAAAGATTATTAAATGAAAATTTTCCTCACTCAAAAGTCAGAACGCAGCCCCGAACTGAAAATTAGTTTAATCAATTAACTTTATTTCAAAAAAGACTGAGAGAATATAGCCTAAATGTTTCAATATTAGGAATATCTAATGAGCAAATTGGCATGGATCCCACCATCCATCAGTGAAACCTTAGACTAAAAATCAAAGTAAATTATGATAAGCACATTTATTAGTCTAATCAATTAAACATGCTATAAAACCCTATATAAGTCTAACCCTAAAGAAAGGCCCACGTGTATACTAATACTAATCCCTAAAAATGTTGTTTTGACAAGAAAAAGAAAGATAGGAGCGCATGTACGAGTACAGTTGGCATGTTGTAATTGGTTTTCTGGCCGCGCAGCTTGACATCATGAAAGCTCTTCTGAAAAGAAAAGGGAAAAGCTTTAACGAATGAGGATTGAGGGGAGTATAAATAAGTAAGTAGTGTGTATAAATAAGTCCCACAATAGCCTCAAATTGCCATCAATCTCTTTTGGAAATTGGACCTCACTAACCAGCTCCACTAACTATTTTTGCATATTATCATCGGAGTACATCTTTTACATGACTTTGAATTAGTCGTATGTAGTTTTTTTTAGTGTGCAAAAAGAGTGCAATTTTCATACTTCCTAGCTTATTTGCATGAATATTGCATGCTTTTCAATAGTATAGTGTCTTCTAGATAATCCCCTTCTTTTTGTCTAATGTAACAGTACTCGTCTTTCCTATAGCTCACCTTTTCCGAGCAATGCTACATCTATTCGATGGGTAGTTAACCCACTAGAAATAGAGTATTAAAAAACTATTAGAATTAATGAGTTGGATTCCACTATTTATTTATTTTTATTAGTAGTGGGTTGTTGATCCACTGGGTAGATAAATTTTTTTCCACCCTTTCTACCTTCATTCTATTCGTTGAAGAATAATTTGGGTTATGTTCACTCTAATATTTTAAGATATATATTCTAAAAAAAAAAATCAATTGATAATAACAAATCAGAATAACAATTTATAGATTAGATTATGTGGCCCACATTAATCTGATTGTTCTTTTAGTTTGATTATTTTATAATAATATGAGCAATTGATTAGATATATCTTTTTTAACTGCACTTGCTATATGAAGTATCTAATTGGGGTTAATAAGTTGCCTGTATTGAAGTTTGTGGAGATGGGTCGACTTGGAATAGCGATTTGGAATTGTGGAAAGGGGTTTGGTGAAACAATTATTTAGAGACGACAGAAGTTTGTGGAAGTTGAAGAGCAGCCTGTATGATCGTATTGCATGTATCGTCGAGAGTTAATATATATACCACTCTATATCATAGTTCCACTACGCACAGTCATGTGACTACTTTTTTCGAGATACACATTGTTGTTGATTTGGATCAAGAAACTAATTGTGTCTTAGTATTATTCGATATATGCTATTAAGTTGTTTGAGAACATAATTCTCAAATTGGTGAGTTCTGAAAATTCTAAAGAGAGTAAAGGAGATAATTAAGTTAAATTAAATTAAATTAAATTCATTTTACTGATGTAATAAATAGATAAAGGCTAGAGAGTTAGAAGGTTCATGTTTGTTATTACATCTAATATAAAAGTTGTAGCTTTCCTTATTTGTAAAGGGTGAGATTATTACACAATAATAAATTTCTCTCACTTTCTCGCTCTAATTTCTTTTTTCATCACAATAATATGGATTTCTACATGGTATCAGAGCCCTAGTTGCGGGACTCGTCTAAACTGGGTATTTGATCGCTACTGGATAAGGATTTACCTCGATAGAATGTCCAACCCCTAAGAGGATTATTGCTAGATCTGACCTTTTCAGTTAGCTTTGAATTTTGAAGGACACTCACAATAGAGGGTTTGTTTAAATCCATTGAAAGCCCACTTGTGAGTGTCACACATTGGAGAAAGAGGATATATTGTTCCACTTTGTAAGGTAGAGGAGTTACTACTATTATCACCAATTAATTTTAGTATGGAACCTCCTTTGGGCTTTCAAAGTTGACCAAATCTCTCCTCCTCCTTATTCGGGTTACCCAAGCCCATTTCGTATTATTTCTAAATTTAACAGAGAAAGAGTTTAAATATTTATGAGCATTATACACAGTTAGCCTTAAATGTAATACTCTATAGAAATCTGTAGAGATCTTGAAATCCTTCTATCACCATCTCATATATCATTCAAGGTCTTAGTATTGATTGGGTGGTTTTTCTCCCCATTTATATGTGGGTTTACACGTTAAATCATCTTGTATATTATTTATCATGTTGTTCTTGTTATTTTCTCTATCTAAGCGTTTCCGGCATTGATACACCATACTTGTACAATTATTTGAGCCAGCTATTATAACAAATGCTCTGCAATCCAATAATACAAACAACATCAAGTTAAACTAAAAGGTTTTTCATTAAGCACTCAACAAATCCTCCTGATTGTTATTGATCTGTTATAAGCTATTGAAATCATATCATAAACTAAATAATGACGCAATGATAATGCATAGAGGGCGTGGCAACTTATATGCTTGCAAAAGTGTACATCTTCAATTCAAGCTGATCATCATTGTATAAGGCGCGTTATTACTCACTAAACCATGGACATTTTCTCATAAACGAAAGTGGAAATTTATAATAAGGTAAAACAAAAAAAAAATCTTGTCTAGTCCAATCCCAAAATGGACCCAAGTATAGATTGTATGATTTGTATCTTCAGAGTACAAGTGGTTCGATGTGATTAAAACTAAACACAAGTTAATTTAAATAAACTATATATGATCTATTAAATTTCACTATAATTAATTAACATAGAATCGTCTATATAAAACTAATAATAGGACAAATAGCTATGCTGGTTAGCTGGTAGACTTAATGAGAGAACTACCACGCCTTACGTAAATGAAATTATTATACGACTTAATGATTGTGTAAATATCGGTGTTACTTTAGCTAATAAAATATTAGCATGAGATTATATATACTCCATCCATTCTTATTTATTCTTCGTATTTTGATTTTTATGTCACTACTACTCAAAAGATTCCAAATAAAAAAAGTATAACACTCATAATATAATTATTTGTGGTATCTATTATCGTCAAAGAACGAATTAAAAAAAAGGAGATGATAAAAACAATTAAGAGTAAATGTTTATATGTCCAATTAAAGTGACAAGTGATCAAGGACATGACAAAATATTAGGCTTAATGGAGAGTGGGAGGGGAAGAAATGATTTTTGTAAATAAAGGAGGTGGGTACGTATTGTGGAAGAAAAATTGTAGCAAAGGGAATCTTCTCAATTATATTTTGCATAGGGTTCCAATTGATATTAATATTGTCTTCAGTTTTTTCTTTTTCTTCTCTATTGCTTCTCAGGTCATCTGGGCCTTTTGGTGGCTGCTTGTGGCCTGTGGGACAAATTTAGCACCGACCTATGAAGTTTTTATTTTTTGAATAATACCCGTGAAGGTTTTAGTCATATGAATCATCATAATTCCTATAAATCAGTGATCCCTTTTTTTCTTTTTAATGGTATTTTGATTTCCACATCCTTGTAACAGTATACTATTGTATACCATACCACATTAATGGATAAAGTATATAAACATTTTGTTATCACGCATAACCAAGCTTGTTTGGTGGAGTTGGCGAATAACTTACCTTGTGATAGGTTCGAATTTCACTACTTACTTGCCTTTGGGATTACATGTATGGCTGGGTTGAATGACCTGCGAGACTTGTCCAATAAGGTACTTTCGCAAATTTCATATCATTTTAATAAATTGCCATTTTAATAATATAACATGTCAATGCCCGTATTCATACATCATACATTCTCTTATGAGGCGTTTATATCATTTTTTAAAATTGGAATGTAGTTTTGAAGCCATGTTGTCATTATCATAATGTGTTTTTTTTGTTCTTTTTCAAGTTATGTATATGTAGCTTATTAGGATCTTTTATATTTAACTTATTTTAACTTTTTTAAGAGAAAATAACTCAGATAAGATACGATATGTCCCGATAAGATAAGATAATATAAGATGAGTTCGGATACAAGATTACTCTTATTTGCACGTCATGTGTGTGAAGTCGAACGATCAGTGGTAACAGTTTTGCAATACGTTAATTTGATTTTTTTCCTTTTTATTATTATTTGTAAAATATAGGGTGGTAGGTGTTAGAGTTTTCTATTTTAGTTAGGGGTATATTGGTCAAAAAAGATGGACACCAAAGTCATCAAGTGTTCCCATATATAGAGATAAGTTTAGATAAAATAATTGTAACAATACAAAAACCATCAAGTCTAATAAGTTCAAATAAGGTAAAATAAGTTTAAAGAAGATAAATTCAAATCGAATAAAATAATAAGTTTAGATAAATCAAAAAAAGTTGAATAGGATCGACCCTGAATGTCATTCTTCAAAAATTTGATGTCATTTTTCAAGTTCTAGAGCACTTGTAGGGGGTGTCATTTTTATGATGTCTTCTTTAATCTACAAGCACTCGTACTATTTTACTAATAAGGTGTCATTGTTCTTTTTACTTAGTTAGACGGCTTAGACTCGGGATCAGGAAAGATGCAAAGTATTTAGAATAATATCATTTGTTATAACGGACGTGAGAAATAAACAAATAATCGAATGTAAAACAATGAAAATCACACATCAAATTTACGTGGTTCACCAATTTGGCTACGTCCACGGGCATAAAGAGAATATTTTATTATGTGAGGAAAACAAGGCTATAAAGAGAATAAGACTAAATTCGTAGTCTAAAACAATTAGGTAAATAACCTATTTATACCCCCACGTAAAAAAATGCATTTTCGCATAAAATGGGCCTCCGCCCGACTGGGTCGGGCAACATCCGCCTGATCGGGGGGAACTTTTCCCAAACCTAGAACAGACACGGGCCAATCGGCCAACCTCGTCCGGTCGTTGTTCGCCTAAGGCGCCCTCCAAACTCACACAGACGCAAAGCTTGCCTCAAGCCCGATCGCGCGGCTCTTCCCGACCCGATCAGGCGGTACTCCAAAACGGTTATTTCGACGCATTTCGTCGAACACATTCAAGGCACTATTCTTCCAAATCTCCATCTTGACTCGAATCCTCTCATAATAAACCATAAAACAGATGCATTGATCACAAGGCCCAGGTATTCCCTACGAACAGATTTGTCCCAAAAGACAACCAGACCAAATTAGTCCCTAAGGACCTAAGATTTTCCCCACGAGGGAAACTAACAATCACGAACTTGAGCAAGTTCAAACAATGTTGAAACTTACTTTACGGAACCGGCTTGTTGAACATATCAGTAGGATTATCAGTTTTACCTACCTTATTCACCTTAATTCTTGTCTCACTCCTCATAAAATTATACCTGACATCGATATGTTTAGTCCTCTCATGATGGATTTGATCCTTGACAAAGCATATTCCACTCAAGCTGTCACAATACACCGTTTCCTGATCATGATGTAGACCCAAATCACTGACTAGCCCCTTTAACCAGATTCCCTCCTTAGCTACTTCTGTCAAGGTCATATATTCTACCTCAGTAGTAGACAAAGTCATTGTAGGATGCAAAGTCACTTTCCAGCTCACAACAGAACCACCAAGAGTGAACACATAACCAGTCATAGATCTCCTACCATCCACATCTCCAACATAATCAGAATCAGAATAACCTGCAACTAAACATGCCATGTCACCTTCCTAAATGAGACCAACATCTGACGTGCCTCTAAGATAACAAAAGATTCTCTTGATTGTTGCCTGCCAATGCTCCTTACCAGGATCACTCATAAACCAACTAACAACCTGACTGCGTGTGCAAGATTCAGCTTAGTGCAAACCATATCATACGTCAAGCTCCCTACTACACTAGCATAAGAAACCCGGCTCATGTACTCTTTCTCCTCAACGGACTTACGTGCAAATGCAACGGACAAATGACTATTTGAAGCACTTGGAGTATCTATAGGTTTTGCTATTGACATGTCAAACCTTGACAATATCTTCTCAATATAGCCTTTTTCTGACAAGAAAAGCTTCTTCTAAGCCTCCTCCCTATAAATCTCCATACCCAAAATCTTCCGAGCTACACCAAATCCTTCATCTCAAATTCAGCATTGTGAAGCTCCTTAAACTCCTGAACATCCGAATTATTCCTAGCAGCTATCAACAAATCATCTACATACAACACTAATAAGTATTAGATGAAATATTCATCTGTCAGCTTGTTGTGATACACACAACAATCATATGAACTAGCCTAGCTTCATCATACAGCTATCAAACTTCTTGTACCACTACCTCGGAGACTGCTTTAACCCATATAAGGAATTCTTCAACTTGCAAACACAATTTTCCTTCCTCGAAATCTGGAAACCATCTGGTTGAGCCATGTATATCTCTTCCTCCAACTCTCCATGTAGAAAAGCTATTTTCACATCTAGCCGCTCATTCTCAAAATCCCGATGTGCAACTATTGCTAGTAGCACTCTGATGGAAGTATGTCTGACTATAGGTGAAAGAATCTCATTGTAGTCTACACCCTCCCTTTGTGTGAACCGTCTTGCAACCAATCGAGCCTTATACTTGACCCCCTTAGCAGATGGTATCTCCTCCTTTTTCTTGAAAACCCATTTACAAGTAACAATTTTTCTCCCCGGAGGCTTAGACACAAGCTCCGAAGTCTTGTTCTTATGAAGTGACTCCATCACACCCCCCATTGCAGCAAGCCAAAGGGTAGACTCCGTATATGTAACTGCTTCCCTGTATGTGGATGGCTCATAGACATCCACCTCCTCAGCAACCTGCAGTGCATAAGCCACCATATCTTCAAAATCATACCTATTTGGGAGTTTCTCAAAATTTGTCCTTATAGGATGCTCCCGAACTGGGCTAGACGCCTCTTCATTTGGTATTGAAGATGGTGGTGCTTCAGAAACAATGTGTTAATAATCATCACTCTCATCATGAGTGACTTGTTGCTCCGCCTGTTTATCAACACTGCCACTATTTGACACAACAATAGACTTCACAGTAGGATTAAACATAGAATTTTCGTCAAAGACAACATTTCTACTCTGTATAACGCTACCCTCAGACGGAGACCAAATTCTATAACCCTTTACTCCATCCCCATATCCTACAAACACTCCCTTTTTAGCCATTGACTCCAACTTACCCTCATTTACATGTTAGTAAACATTACAAGTTTACAACCAAAAACTCGCATATAGGAGTAATTTGCAGGCTTACCTGAACACATCTTATATGGCGTTTTGAGATTGATCCCAAAGTGAGGTCCACGGTTGATTAGATAACATGTTGTACTGACATCTTCTCCCCAAAACCTTCTAGTCATCCCAGCATTAGAGAACATGCATCGAGCACTCTCCAAAAGAGTCTGATTCATTCGTTCTGCTATACCATTCTGCTGTGGTGTACTTCTGACAGTGTGATGCCTAGCAATCCCTTCATTCTTATAAAACTATTCGAACTCAAACAAACAAAACTCCAGATCATTATCAGTTCATAGCCTTTTGATCTTCTTCCCAGTTTGAAGCCTCACCTTTTAACTTCATGACAATTAACCAAGACATTCTTGAAAAATCATCAATGAAAGATACAAAATACATGTGACCTCTAAAAGATTCCACACGTGAAGGACCCCAACAATCGAAGTGGATATAATCTAGAGTACCTTTTGTTCTATGAATGCCCTAGGAAACTTGCTACGATGTAGTTTCCCAAAAACAAAATGCTCACAAAACTCCTAGTTTATGACCTTATGGCCACCTAGAAGATCAGCCTTGGAGAGCATTTGCATCCCTCTCTCACTCATATGTCCAAGTCTCATGTTCCATAGCTTGGTGATATCCTCCTTCTGAATTTTAGACGATACATCTGTTGAACCTTAGAGAGTAGAACCTTGCAAAACATACAAGGTACCATACTTGACCCCTTTCAAAATATTATTTGAACCCTCGCAGACATACACAACTCCACCCACACCTCTGAAACTAAACCCCTTACTGTCAAACATGCTAAGTGTAATCTGATTCTTGGTCATCTGTGGAACATACTCAACATTATTCAAAGTGTAGAATGTACCATCATATGTCCGGATCTTAATAGAGCCTATTCCAATTGTCTTACAGGCTGCACTGTTAGCCATTGAAATATTACCTCCATCTACCTGCTCATAAGTAGTGAACCACTCCCTACGAGAACTCATATGATACAATACTCTAGAATCAAGAACCCACACATAATTACAACTAGCCTTCATATGCACGCGATGCGTGCGTTAATTTCAAAATTTGTTATTCTATTAGATACTCCATTCGTATTTTATTTATGATTAAACTTAAATGTGAAAAATTCATCAGTTAGATGAATTTAGATATATTAATTCGCTAATGTAAAAAAATAAAGGTTGTGATGATTGTTAACATTAATTTTTGTGAATGAATATTGAACAGAAAGAACAAAAATAATGAGTTGGTTTAACTGAATTAAAGAGTATCAAAGGTAGTGAATGTTCAGACTTTTCATGTGCACGTTATGTATGCCATCTTTTTTTATAAGGTATAAATATTTTGTCCATTTAATTTTTGATTGAAGTATTTGATGCATATACCATTTTAAACTTGTTTTAAATGGCAAGTTGGAATGAGAATTTTTAAATGATTTGCTTTTGTAATTTTTTTCATTCTATTAATTAGATCATTAAGGGTATTTTAGACACTTCAAAAGAGGACACCACACCTCCTCCCTTGGCTTATATAATAGAGATATGTTTGCTCATTAGCAACTAGAGGAAGTATCATGGGCAGCAATATGGAATAGGCTATCTATTCCTAAGCATAGGTTTATAGCCTGGCTTGCTATACAGGAAAAGCTGCAAACAACATTTGGATTTCAATTTTCCAATCCGAATCCAGACTGATTAGAGTTCGAATCTGATTCAATCCTATCCGAATTTTCATACTCTAAATTGGATCCGATTCGAAAATTTGATTTTTTAGAACTCGATTTTTTCTAAGAAATAAATTAAGCACAACAGCTACCTAGTGGATTTAGAAAATGAGGAATTAAGTGCTGTTAGGGTTTTAGGGGAAGGGTTGAAGTGATACGCTTATTGGGCTATGAACTAGGCTTTTCTATAAAAAAAATTCAACTAAGTACTTAAGCCCAATCCAGATACATAATATAAGGCTTATTGCTATTCGATTATTTTGGATTATGCTCAATCCAATTCGACACGAAAATCCATTTTTTCAAAAAATCTCAATTCGCATCCAATCTGAACACAGTTCGAATACGATCCGAACACATTTCAAATCTGATCCGAACACAATTCGAATCCGATTTAAATTACTAATTTGAATTAGATTGAATTGAATTTTAGATTTTATTCGAATAACTTTCACCCCTAGACGTTGGGTGATTAATACAAATACATAATGCACACGATATACACACAACACATGATCTTGATCAATTTATTCTCAGCTATATCAATTCATATTGGTGTCACTGTAGTCTGTATATATAGGGTTCATCATGATGCTCCATCATTGGGCCGCTTATTAATCAACATCACTGATATACTAATCTCTGATTGTTGATTGAATGATGTATACATCATCTTTTCTGGCGGGAGATATCACCATCAAGAAAGAGACTACTGAGGACTTCAATAGTCCAATTTGATTAATTTTGTGTTTGGCATGATTCCACTAATATAGTATATTTATTTTTAGATGAGATGATGAAAGGAACCTCTCTAGCTGCGGTGTGCAAGCTAGGGCCACTATTTGTCTTCCAAGTGGGAAATGGGAATACTATCTTAGTAAAGGGTTTAAAACGTTTAATGCAGTGGGATTTTTTTTGGTAATTTGGAGAAATTAAAGGAGAGCTTTATTTCTAACTATTTGTGAGAGCAACTCTAATAGTAGAGTATAAAAATATTATGATTTGTCGTGTCATATTTATTTTCAAGTTACATTAATTTCATGTTAATTACAAATTGCTTCAATAGGAAGTTACAACATTATGTTACTTGCATGATCCCATATTTTTATTTTATTTATTTATTATAAAAAAACTAAAATAAAATAGAGAAAGCTTCCATGTGTAATTTAATGATTGGAAGTGTTTCCATATACTTTTTTATCCTAGTTTGTTTGTTTGAGCTACACCTGCTTGCAAACAGGTTAATTTGTTTTTTCACTCCAGTGGTTGAGATGTAGCTATTTGTTTAACAAAAATTGCAAGCAATTACCTAAAAGTAACCATCGGAGTTGCTCATAAAATCTTTGAGTACCTCCATATAGAAATGTATATAAGTTCTTCTCAAATGAATGTTCAATTGCTCTGTAAACTAAAATGTTCTTTACTCCTTTTATTTCCTAAAGATCTTTCCATTTCTCGTAACAATAGATATCAAGGCAGAAAAAAAAAGACATAATGTGAAAGTGCACTATTTTTGTCATTACATAGGAGAGATAATGTAGTTGTAAGATAGTGTAGAATTATGTGGGTCCAACAAATGGGATATTAAGTTAATGTGAATAAGGAACAAAATTTACCAAATAAGGAATGAATATAGTAAAAGTACAAAGACTTTTTAAAACGAAACTTAAACAAAAAGAAGGAAAATATGTGTGAAACAAAAAGGGAGTATATTATTACTATTCAATCACCTTAATGTTTGAATGTTGTGTGTGCATGTGCATGTATTTGTATAAGTTCATGTGTTTGAATGTTTCTTATAGTTGTTCTATATATATTGTGAGTTGTGACTTGCCGAAGGAGGAAGGCAGCAGCTTGCGCGGGAGAAGAATGGCTCGGCACGAGTGGTGCGCCCGCACCAAATGTCGATGCGCCCGCACCATCTCAGGTGCGCCCGCACCAAGTAGTGGTGCTCCCGCACATTCGCTACGACGGATTTCTTTAAGTTGAGGCAGAACACTTTGGTGCTCCCGCACTCAAGGCATGTGCGCCCGCACATCAGGCTGGTGCTCCCGCACCAAATGTTGGTGCTCCCGCACCTATCGGGGGGATGCGAAATTTTCGGGTTTTTTTTTTATCTTACGACTTAGGGCTTGTATCTTAGACTTCATATAAATATGTTTTGTCATATTTAGGGCTTTTAACCACAAAATACTAGAGAGAGATTAGAGAAAACACAATAGAGAAGATTAGAGAGAGTCTTTGAGATTCAATTCGAAATCCATTCAATTGAATCTTGCCTATTGTATTTGTAATCGTCTCGTTCATAGTGAAACGATCTTTTTCCCTGCCTTGAGGACGTAGCTATCACGTTGATAGTGAACCTCGTTAAATCTGTGTGTCATTTATTCGCTTTCTTGTTTTTCTTGTGTGTGTGCTTGGTTGTTGTGGATTATTGTTGGTTTAATTAAATGCTTCCGCATAACATATATATATATATATATATGAACGAAGTAATCAATATGAATATAATTATTCAATTACGTATATATTTTTCTTCCCAAAATAGAATGTCTATAATTTCTCTTCTTTCTCTACACAAACACACAATATTTAGCCTTTTCCATAATATATATCTCTCCTCCATGCTTTGATTTTGTACATAATTCAAAATTTTGACCATTACATATGATTCTAGAATTAACTCCTACTTAATATAGATTAACAAGGGTACATATTTTACTTTACATAGAGTTAGTGAAATTTTTCCTTTTATACCACAAGCTAGGTTATAGTAGATAATAGTCACTTAATCTCTTAGATAAGTGTTGTCATTTGATTGGCTTCCACCAAAGTATGACCAATTGCTTATCAGAAAACTTTGACAAATGTGATAAGAGGACAAGAACTTTAATTAAGATTAGTTTATAAGACTTGAAAGTTAAATAAAACCTCACTAACAAGTCTAAAATCTACTAGTAGCTAGCATAAGTAGGAAGAGTAGACTAATTATTACAAAGCCAACAATATTTGAATGGTGGAATTCGACATTTTAATTCATTGTTTTTGATATTTAAAAGCCATTTTAAAGTAGTAGATGGTAAAATCACCCATGTTTCTAGGAGGAATTCCGTTAAATGGAACAGTACCCTGGAACTATGGGTTTGGCTTTTGTTTAATGTTATGTTGATCTCTAATACGTTTGAAATTCTTTGCTCAATAATAATGCATACGGCTAAATATGTCCCACTTTCCACATGGAAGTTTTAATAGTTATAGTAATAATGTCAAATTAGAAAGAAAAAAGAAGTGTGTGGAAGAGAGTGTATGGAGAGTTTTGTTAGGTTTTGTACGTACGTTTTTTGGTTGGTTCCGTTGAGAAACTTCCTGGCTACATACATCACAAGTAGTACTATATATAGGAACATATCCAAAAGTCCATGATGTAGGGAATTAGCATGGTCTTCATGAGAGTACCTTAGAAAAAAAGACCATATTCCATGTTTGTTAAGGTTATATATAGCATAATACTACATATGCTGTGAGGCAAACTCATCTTATCTCATCTCAACAAGCTTTATATTGCTACTTAGCAATAACTAATCATCATCATCTACCATATCAAATGGTCGAAATCATGTATCATCAACACAACTATAGCAACTATTTGGGAACACGAATTTTCAAAGTTTAGAACATGAAATAACAAATTTTAGAACATGAAAGACAAAATTTTAAAACATGAAATCCTACCTAAATAAAATAGAACTTCAAAAATTTTGATAAATAATTCATTAAACTTGGTAAGAACCTCTCTTGAGTTCATGTCACTTTGCTGATTTATATATGAAGAACTTTGTTGAATTTTATCTTGAATTTGGTTGAGTTTATTTGAGGAGAGAGAATGAATATTCTTGAGTAGTGAAAATGGTCATCTTGAGAAAAGAGAACAAATATCAATTCACTCTAAATAAGTTCAATTTTTTATGAAAAATTTTGTTGCACTTGTGAAAAACTTGATTGAAGTTAAACTAAGTCTACTCGAGGAAAGAAAATGGGTATTCTTGAGGAGAGATAATTAGTCTTTTAGAGGAGAGAGAGATGAAATAAATTCGTAATTAATGAATGCAAGCTAAAAAGATTAAATTTTAGAAAATTTAATGAAAAATTTAGTAATATTCGTGAAGAACTAGGTTGAATTTGAGTTTGAAACTTTAATGGAGCCTTTTTGAAAAGAAGACGTAATTCAGAACATATGACTTAATTTATAGAACATAGGATGTGTTCTCACATAAGAAAGTTTTCTCACATAAAGGAGGTGTTCTCACAAGAGCCTTCCCCAATACATATAGCGTTATCCGATGCACATCTCACCTTGAGGCCTTATTTTTCACCAATAAAAAGGAGATATGCGTCAGATATAGATCTAGCCTAGTCCGATGCAAATTGATGTTTTTTTATCAAAAAAAAAAATTAAATTCATGAACCTATATCGATGGACACACACACAAACACCAAAACAAATACAACGAAGATGTATACAAAATCGAGGATGGAAAACAATCAAACACAACAAATAAACAAAAAAAAATTGAGAAAGGAAGGCTACAGATATGAGAACTTTTAGAAATACAACAAAGAATTGAAGCAACAATTCGTAAATCCAAACGAAAAATACAACAACTAATGTAATACAACAATTTGTAAATAACCTAACCAAATCCAAACGAAAAATACTCTAGAATACCCTAAAAATTTATCATCAACAACTAAAATAAACCAAATCGACATTAAAATCGAAGCAACGTTCAAAAAGAACCTGCGAATTAGCGACGACGTTCCATCATCTCCATAGTCTACAAATCGTCGTTCCTAAGGTTGAAAACTTCGTCGTTCGAGTTGATTCTATGGCTTCTCGATATCTCTCGATTTTCTGGGGAAAGGAGAGGAAGGGAAGGGAGAGAGGAAATTGACTGATTAGGGACATATGGAAGATTGAAAGAAAACTTCGGCATTCAATGAGTGAAGTGCGAGGTTTGAGAAAGAGAGAGGGAGAATACAAAGAGAGGACTGATGATTGGTGTAATGAGAGATTAGGGTTTGAGAAGAGAAAGTCCAAAATAGAAAAGGTGTTAGCGGGACTGGTACCCCATTTGCATCGGATAAGATTACTAGATCCGACACAAATCGTATAGGATACATCGATTCGCAATGCATGTGACGTATCTTCGACGCAAATCCTTTGTTCGTCGAACATTAATTGAAACCCGACACACATGAATCTTGTACCCATTTGATTTAAGTTTTTTGCTTCAAATGCATGTACCGTAAATCCGAAACAAATGAAGCATGATTCGCATCGGACCCCATATGATCCGAAGCAAATGAAGTGCCCCTAGACATCTGTGCAGGTTTTTCAGTTGTGCGACACAATTCAGGAGACGCAAATCAACGTTTTTCTACTAGTGTACTTTTATTTTCAATTGCGCACAAAAATAAATGAAATAAAACCTATAAGAGTACAATTAATAGAATGCTCTCACCCTCTCTTTATTTAGGTAACAAACAATTTACTTCATCATTTAGTCTTTTCCAATAAAAATTAGCATAAGAAGCAACAACAACAACCAATCACAAAGAAAACCTTACTTTTTTCGAATTTTTGAAAGAGGGATCCACACTTACAATCAATAGTTCATAACAATTCACAATTGCACAAATAGAAAGCAAAACAAACACACGTTAGAAGATGTATGGAGCCAATGACATGAATGAAACTTCTCCCTTAAATGAAAAAAACCTTTCAACCTTCAAAATCATTGCACCTCCACTCTGATAGCTTCACGTGGATGACAAGTTCTCATATTATTACCCAATAAAAACAAATTTAAACAGAACTTTGTTCTCCTATTGATAGGAACAGCGCGTGTAAAGGGCAAGATTATTAACGAGCGAGTAGCATGTGTATTGTCATGTTGTTTGAAGGACAATGTATATAAGAACAAGATGTATACCACCAACCTACAAACATGTAATAGCATCAATTTAATCAATCCATACAAAAACACATGCAATGGTGCGGGTAAAAGTCATGAATTATATCATGCATTGTTTATAAATGATCGGTTTATTCCACTCTTAAATCAAAAATTGAAACTTTTGAGAAAGAGAGGGAAGATATATATACATCTGAAACTGAAAGAATGTACTCATTCAACACATATTATGTATGATGCATCCTCACATATGTTGGTTGGTTGTTGGATTTTACTCCCTCGGTTTTATTACTTTATATATGCTACTTGATGGCATTCATTTACACACACATATATATTTATAAACAAATGCTTTTATATAATATATTGAAGAATTAATCTTAATATGTATTTTTCAAGGTAACAATTTATTATTATTTTTACTAATCTATGTGTAAGTATATTAACGATCAAAGTGAAGCATTGGTGGCGTGCATCGGTGCATGTGTACGAGTTAACATGCTACATGTATTGTGAATTCTAAATTTGAAATAGTTTAGTAATGTACTTACTTTTTATAATGCCTCCTAATTATGGCATTTGGCTCTTTTGAAAATAATTGAAGTAAGAGAATTTACGTGAAAGCGTCTTATAAAATACATTTTTTGAAAAAATCTACCTAATATATTATATAAAACGAAAACTACCTTATCAAAAAAATTTATGTGGCAAAAAGGTAACAACGACTGTAATTCGAAGGGTTAAACTTGACTTTTCTTAATTTTCCCCTTCTTGTTCCTTTCACCTATGTTTCGTTCCATTTCTCCTTCGTTATAACCAAATTCTTCCCCATTGCTCCCCTTCTTCAAATCATCCATAGTATTAAAAGTATGGTATCTTATCTGGGTACAAAAAACGACAATGTTCAACTCAATATCCATCTCCGACAGCAAAATCTAAGATTGAATCACGCCAACTTTTACGATTTTATGTTCCATAGAAAATAAAGGATGAATCTAAGAAGAAAGAGACGAATCACGCTAAAAAATATAGGAAATAGAAGCAAAAAACTAAGGGTAAAATAAGAATCAAGTGCAAAATAGGTGTGGGTCAATGCCGGAAAATCAAGTAAACCCGCCGGATGTCGGCAACCGGTACCCTTTTATCACGAAAAAAGATTTGTAATGTAGTTTTATGACTCATTATTTTATTAGTAACTTCTTGAAAAAAAAATGAATTTTATAAGGTAATTTTCTGCAAAATTTCTTTTAAATAAACAAAATTATTAAATCATAGTAGGTCATACAACTTTAAAAAAGTATGTCATAAGAATTTAATATTTATATTTTATTTCAGTTAAAGATACAAAAGTTAGGATATTATTGTCTCAAGACTATAACACGATAAAAAATACTAGATAAGAAAGTGCCAATTGACCACCCTTATGTGGCATGAGAATTCATTTAAAACATTTCGCATCAACTTTTCACAAAAAAGGAAAATCCCGTAAAACTTGATCGTGGTTTAATAGATCCCTCGTGCCTCATTTAATGGAAATTTCAACCAAAAATCATCATTCATGTTTGAGGAAATTAAAACACTCGGGGCTATAATTGAGAATAAAAAAGTTGTTACCATTCGAAAAATGAAATAATATAGGGCTACCATTGAGAATATCCCCAAAAATAACAAAAATTTTTAAAATAGAATGAGCAATAATAGCTTAACACTTTTAACCTATTAAACTGATTTCTTCAAATTGTCGGATCATTTTGAGAAGGAGCCTAGTAGTATAGTTGGGGTTGTTCTGAAATAGAACAATCATAATTGGGATTATTGCCATCAATTTTTTCTAAAATAAATGCATGCATACAAAATTGTGATAATATGGACAAGAAATTCATATGAATGGATAACTTGGTGATTAGTGACATACACATTATCGTTGCCACGAAAAAAACAGTATGAAAGAGTCTCCAGTATGAAATCTAAAAATAGATATATTCATTTTAGGACTAAAGAGTTCAAATATCCATATATAACAAGAGAACTTTCATTTGGCTTCTTTGAAAACCATTCAACTCTAAAAGCATCTATTGTACGTATCTCTCAGCCCTCAGGTATACATTGCTATAAAACGTCAGTGTAACTATTTCTCGATGCCTCACAATGTATATACTCAACCTGTCCTTTTATGTTCTATAGTATGAGTTCTCACTAGTCACTACATCCTATTAATTTTTCGTCTAATGATATGATATGGCCTCAAAGGCTCAAACAAATTATTTGGCAAAAACTTTAAACTCAAAGTCTCGGAAATAAGAGTCTAATAATCAGATCACCAATAAGTTAAACAAAAATATAGGTAACAAGTTAAATAGTTTATTATTTATACAAAAATCTCAAGAGTGATAGTTACAAAAAAAAAATACTCAATGTTAGAAAAAGAAGTAAAACTATGAAGTTAAGTGATCCGACCAAACAAGTCGTCTGATATACAACTGGCTCAAAGAGACGATGAGGTTTAATAAATTCATATAAAAGGTAAGATAAGTTCATATAAGTTGGAAAAAAGGAACCCAAAAACAAAGAGGAGTGATAAAACACTATGAGCTAGTGGTCCGTCTAAACATTACCAGAGATAATCTTGTAATCTATAAAACCCTTGTTTGTGTATTAGAGACACTTGTTATTTATATAAACCAATCCCTATTTATGTGTTTGATACACTTATTATTATTCATTAATCAACCCCTATTTGTCTGTGTTAAATCTTACATTTTGTTAAGAGATAAACCTGTGATCTCTAATCAAAAGTAAAAGTTGCATTGCTTAGCGTATTTCTTCAGCTTTTTCTCCAAAGAAGTGCAAATAAGTATTTATGAGAACCATTATTATTTTTATTTAAAACATTGGTTTTTTTATAAATCAACCCATGTATATGTCTTTGAGATATTTGATATTTATAAATTAATATTTGTTTGTGTGTTAATATGATGAAATTACAAAATTATCCTTGATAGTAACTGATAGTGTTTTATCATCTCTCACAAACAAAACAGGTAACTAAATATTTCATCCACTTTTTATTTGCTCATTGTCAATGCACTTCTTGGACCTTAAATATCTTCTTTTGTATATTACTAAAAAGTATAACAATTGAATATTAACAAGTATTTATTGGGACAAATCAAATAAGACCCCACATGACTATTTTTTTTTAATATTTTGAGAAAATTGTAAAAGCTTCTCTCTAATTATAATTAGTGTTAACACTCTAAGTTGGTAAAATGAAAATTTTTTACAAAGAATAACGAATTAAGGCCATGTCCTTTTGGACTTATTTTCAATTCAATTCAGTTCAATTTCTTGTAATTCAGTTCAGTCCATACATTCTCTCATGTCCAGCTTTCTCACAGTTCAGTTCAGTTGAGTTTCTCGCAGTTTATTCAGTTGAATTTCTCTCAATTTTTGGCAACGACCTATAGGGTTTATTGTTTTATAATCTTCTCTAGCAGGATGCAAAAGATTACCTTTTGATTTACCAGAAGCAGAAGAAGCTAGAATTAGTAGCAGGTTATCAAACTGAATAGGCGTTGAGTTTCTCGACCCTTTGCCTTAGGATTAGTCAATTCTATTTCTCGATGGGGGTAAGGAAGGGATATAACTCAGCGGTAGAGTGTCACCTTGACGTTGGCCAGTTACTCGAGATTCTCGATTATTCCATTTCCTGATGTTAGCGATGTACAGTGGCTAAATAGGATTATTTTCGTCCCGAGACCTTTCACTTTTTTTTCATAATGTGGGAATTAGAATTAATTCTTGTTTACCTACTTTTATCCATGTAGGGGGGAAGACACGTCTCTACTCTGCTACTAAATTTAAAAAAAAACGAGGCCTTTGATGGAGAGGTGATAGATCAATGAAGTAACACCTTGAATTCCAGGACATTATTCAAGATTCAAAACATCATACCAACAATATATTGGACATTTACTTTTAAACTGTTTAACTTTGTATCCATCCTCTGAACCGGTCTACCTTATAAACTATTCTATAGAGGAATAGTATAAATTTTTTACGCAGATTAAAAATCTTGAGCACCTACAGACCTACACATTCTCTCTCTCTCTTAAGTATGCATGTGACTAAACATAATAAGCGAAGACTAACATAGAATTCAGCGTAACATTCAAACTTGCCTTCATACCCGCCCACACTCCAATGCATCCGTTATACTCTCCTACTACTACTACTAATCTACTATATTATTATTACTCTCTATATCTCTATCTTCTTTCTCTCTCCTATTACTCCACCTCACGCCATTACTATGAAATTTACATTTTTACATTCAGATTGAATGAAATCACTTCACTCTAATATATTTAACAAATTTAAATATATAAAAAAAGCCAGCTAAATAAAGCTTCCCTTTTTCAGACACTTAATTTTTATTTCAAAATCTTATAATTAAAAAAAAAACTACTTCATATATATACTTGTATAAACAAACAAAAAAAACTACCCATTTCACTCATTTTTTTCACCCTTCTTCCAACCCTCTTTCTCTCTCATCACTCTATCTCTATTCTCAAACAGTTCTTTCTTCGTAATAATCGATTATACAATTGTAAGCTTTCAATACTATGTATTTCTCAGATCTATATTTCTTTTTTTCAAGTTTATTAATTTATTTTTAACTTTTTTTTTGCATCTATAAACCCCACTTTTGCTATTATCGATGAACACTACAAATGAATAATTACTATCACTTTGAAGGATCAATAAATTGATCATCAATCAATCCTTCAATATTGTTAATACCCATTTCTTCTTCAAAACAAAAACTCTCTTTTTTTTAAAAAAAATTTCATCTTGTTCTTGTTTTTTCTTTTTATTGAATATATATTGATTGATAATTTTGTTCTTTTCTGGGTTTTTCTGGGTTTTTTGTTTGTTGTGAATTTGAATTGAACAGAGGTTTGATTGAATGATGGTGTAAAGTAAAGAAATTTGGTGGGTTTTTTTTGTCATATTGTATATACAACAATCAAAGAAAGTTATAAACTTTGGAGTTGAGCATGCAAATTTCTATTTCCTTGGAAAAATGACGACACAAACATTGCATAAAAAGCAGCAAATTAATGAAGATTCTTCAACAACTGTTTCTAAACCCAAAGAACGCCGTATTGTCACTTGGACTCAAGAGGTAAATAAATATTATTATATTACTATTCGTTTTTATGACGATTCATGTTAGCCGACCTCATATTATATTCGGATTAAGGCTCTGATATTGTTGTTGTTATATTATCGATCTAAGTGTAACATATGGTAATATAATAATCTAGACTAAAAATAATTTGTGTGTTGAATTTGCAGGAAGATGATATACTAAGAGAGCAAATAAGTGTACATGGCACTGAGAAGTATGATTTTTTTTTATCATTTTTTCATTGGTTGAGTATTTTCATGATTTGATTTTGGTTGTTGAATGAAATGGGTATTAATAATACTTTTATGGGTTTGTTGAAATTAATTAAAAGGTTTGATTTTTTTGGGGTCCTTGTTTTTGGTTGGCAGTTGGACGATTATTGCATCAAAATTTAAGGATAAAACGACGAGACAGTGTAGAAGAAGGTTGGTTAAATTGAAGTATTTAATTATTTACAAGTTTTTTTATTGGTCCCCTCAAAATGACTTTTTACTGTTAGATTAACAATCAGGAATTTATTCTGAAATGCTGTTTGTGATTTAAAAAGAATAAAAAATAGAATCTTATAAGTAATTATTTTTATTTTATTTTTTTTGCAGATGGTACACATATCTGAATTCTGATTTCAAAAAAGGAGGATGGTCACCTGAAGAAGATATGTTGTTATGTGAGGTAAAATTGATTTTAATGTATTTTTTATGCTTTGAATTATTTCACTGTTATGTTCAAAAAGAGTTCTGAAAATTTTGACAGTATTTTCTGCTTAAAACAGTAGTAAGATTGTAAATGTGATTGATTTAAAAGTGTTGATATAAAGGGAATATATATCTTTATTTTGTTACTCTTTATACTGTGCATTTTGGTGGAGGAACAAAAGTGAGTTACATGGAAGTGAATGTGTAACAATTAACAGTAGCTTATATGCAGGCCCAAAAGATATTTGGCAATAGATGGACTGAAATAGCCAAGGTGGTCTCTGGAAGGTATGCTATGTTGATGTCATTCTTTTTCGCGGGATTAAGGCTTTGACATTGTTGTGTTATTTTTGTGTTCGAGTTGAAGTGATGCTTATCTTGTGTTTGCAGAACGGATAATGCTGTGAAGAACCGATTCTCCACTTTGTGCAAGAAGAAAGCAAAGCGCGAAGCTTTGGCTAAGGAGAACAGTAACGCATTCATGAATGTGAATAACAAAAGGATTTTGATTGATAATGGGTGTCATTCACAAATGATGGTAAATATTGCATCACCACTTAAAAAATTGAGGTAAACTAAACAATGTTGTTGCATTGGTTTCTTTTGAAAGATTATACTAGATGATGATACTAACAGTTTCTGGTACTACAGGAGGGCACATATCCCAGATCCTGCAGAATGTGAATTGACAAAGCAGCATCTGAGACCCCCATTTGCAGTATTAGCTCAGAATATCCGCAACGTTGATAATCAACTAGTTTCTACTACTAAGGACACTTTGATCAATGGTAATGACATTTGAAAGCTACATTTTTAGAACCATTTTGTCAATTTTTTGCTGTTTAACTTTTGAATCTGTGGTAATTAACATTGACTTTTATAGCATGGTACTCTTTTTCTCATACGAATTGGAGTACTATTTGTTGCTTTGTCCATATGTTTCTTTGAATGAGAAAAATTAATCTATCAAAGCTGTAATTATAGGTGACAAGATTACAGAAGGAACGTTTCTCAGAAAGGATGATCCCAAGGTAGCTGCTTTGATGCAACAAGCTGAGCTACTTAGCTCTCTCGCACTAAAAGTGAACATGGATAACACAGACCAAAGTCTTGAGAATGCTTGGAAAGTGAGAACTCGTCCTATCCAAAATTCTCTTAAGCTTTAAACCAGGCTTGATAATCCGATGACATTGACATATGAGCATTATGCAGGTACTACAAAATTTCTTTTGTAGAAGCAAAGAGAATGAGGAGGTTACATATAAAATAGCAGACATGGATTTGCAGCTTGATGATCTCAAAGACTTGTTGGACAGTTTGAGGAGTAGCAATGAGGGGATTCAACTACAGAGGTATCAAATGAACGTAAAAGGGAATTTACAATTTAAGTTAAATAAATCAATACAAATTGTCTTATACGAAATCCTGAGCTTTTGTAGGCAACCTGATGTATACGAGTCACCAAGCAGCTCTGAGTACAGTACAGGATCAACTAACTTTTCCGGCTGTGATCAAGGAGAACAATCTCAGGCTGAGATATCCACAATGCATGATGATGTTGGAGTAGTATCACAGTCACTAAGGATATCAGATAATGTTTGCGTTGACAGGCCAGAAAACAAGCTCCTCACCTGTGCAATAACAGATCAAGGTAATCGAGTTTGAACTTTCAGGGAGGTAGAAAAATGTTCTCGTGCTGTATGTAACTAATTTGGGTAGTTAAGTTGCATAAAGTTTGAATAAGTCTTCAATGTAGTACTTTCTAAAATCCATACTGATTAATTATAGTGGTGCAAGTGACAAACTGGTGTCTTTTTGGCTTATTGATTGCAGAGTATGATTCCCCAATCCAAGTAACTCCTCTATTCAAATCTCTAGCATCTACAATACCGAGCCCACAGTTTTCAGAAAGTGTAAGCCTTCTCTTGTATTTTCTCTGTTTTAGTACACGTATACACACATTATATTTTGCTATTTGGCTTGGGTGAGATACTTGTGTTACTGAAACAAAATTTTCACTGTGACCAATTCAAGCTGCTATTTGCTAAACACAGCTCATGTGTCTTTTGATATGTTCCAGCACTATACTACTGCCGGACCTGTGGTAAAGTGATATGTCGGGATCCTCTGTGATGAGAGTAATTTGTATCACAGGCTGCTTTTAATCCTCTAGCTATACTTTTGGGTTTGTATCCACTGCGTCCACTCAGCTAGACTGTGAAAGCGAAAACATGATGAACAAATATCAACATTTCTATATCTAATTACTATCTAAAAGGTCCTAAGTGCTATGTGTGCATATTCTTAGGCTAGTGATCTGGGACAGTCCGTAAGTGTGCAGCCTTGCCAGCTAAATAGTCTAGACTTGTTGGTATACCGGGGTTGTTTCTGAAAGACTTGATCAAAAGGAGTCAAATGCTCAATTTGGTTGAGGGGTTAAGAAGATTATCACATTCTGACTGCTGTTGCAGTACAATTAGGGAGGAACTGATCTGCAAGAGTTGAAAGAAGGTTAGTGTAAAGGCGAAACTGAAATTATAGAATGAAGCATGAATACACGATAATCTGCCTTTTAGTACTCTTCTTTCAACTCACATTGCGAGTCCCTACTCCCCAGGGCAAGATTTCTGTTCGCTTGCCAACTGCAATTCTCTTCACTTCCTCCTTTTGTAGTGTGACCTTCTCCCCTAATGACTTTGTCAAACAATGACCTCTATTTTAATTGCTTGCCCTTCTTTTGGCTATCCTGAGCACCACTGGCTTCTTTCCATTTTACTAGCAATGTCAACTTGGAAATGGCTGGAATTCTACTCACTTCTATATGTTCTGTATCTTTGTTTCACAATTTGCAACGAACGCTGCATGAGTAGCCATGTGTTTCGACTTGTCTGGACTAGCCATTCTCTGTAGCACCTTTCTCCATACCTACCACCACGGTACCAACATAAATATAATGAGAAGAACAGAACAAGAAATGTTGGTGCTTAAACTCTCCCCTTCATCTTCAACCCATTACATCAAAAATGTGAAAACTTGAACTCTTCATCAGTGTCGGACTCACTAAATGGTTTCTAACTTTGGATACATCAACCCTTTTTCGTACTATGTCTAAGAGATCCTACCCAAAGTATACTTATTGAATGGTGTCAAATTAGTGGAGGACTTGGCTATTGTAAGGTAAATGAAGAGCTAGAGTATATTTTTAGAGCCACATGGAATCGCAAAAAGGGGGAAGTTAGAGCTTCATGTGCTGTGTCTACCGTCTAGGCCATTGACAAGCTATGTCTTGGACACATACAAACCTCCTATGTGATGTCAAGATCCATAATAAAACTTGTGAACCACAATGACAATTTTTCATTGCAATTTCAGCACATTGCTCACAATCTTCAGTTCGACTCAGTCTCAAGTACCAATCAGTGATCACTCTGAAATGGTCATTAAACTTCACTTTGAAAAACTTAAAAATCTATTGGAAGCCAAATTCATGCAGTCTTTTTACAAAATGACTCTTGTTATGAACTAATTCAAACTTTAGCTTAGTTTCACATTGGTTTTGATCTCATAAGTTATGCTGTGTGGAAACAAGAGAAGTGGCTTTTTTCCTTCACTTAACTTGCATAGGTCACATAACACCCAAAAGTCTTTCAGCAAGTCTTGTGTATATATGTTGGGTGTATCCTATGCAGCAGGCTTATTAACCCCATACAAAACATAATTGTCAACTTTGTAAAGAGGTAATTTTTTTGGGTTATCAGACCCTGTATATTGTATAAAAGTTTTAGTTCTTTGAATTTAGCTTTACCAAAGTTACCAGAACATCATAAATTTCTCATGTCCAACATCATAACAATCTACAATGTGATATTGAAAACATCAATGTATAGCTATGAATACTTGCTGTGAACAACACAAACTGACCACTTATAATCTGTAATATCTTTGCAGGAGAGGCACTTCCTACTGAAAACACTCGGAATTGAGTCTCCTTCTCACAACGCAATCAGCAATCCTTTGCAAGCACCACCTTGCAGAAAGGCACTTCTGCAAGGCCTTTGAACAACTCTTTTACATGAACCATCTTACAACAGATAACAACCATCCTTAATACTGTTGCCAGTTATAATATCCAGAATTTTTCCGCGGTTTTTCCAGCAAAGCAGCCACATAGGCCCGAAGTTTTTTTGAGAGGCTTTTTACGATCTGCATTTTCCAAAATCCACCATATATCGCGAATGTCATCTTTGTGCCATACCAACAAAGCAGCATTCTCTTCTCCATCAGATCAAACTATGCACGGTCTGCATCCCCTTTATTCTTTTTTTTACTGTTTTCACCTCTCAGGTTGCCTAAAAGCTTACCTTGGTGAAAATTAATTATATTGTCTATGATGTGTGTCATTCTTTTGTTTTTATGGGAGTTTCGAATTATGGGTAATTCGACTTCATTCCCAGCCAGTTTTTGGCATTCATTTGTCTTGTACAGCAACCTGCAACACATAACTTAGTTTATCCTAGAGTGTATAATCATTTATACTTGGGTATCTCATCGATCCCAAATAGATATAAGTTTAAAGGAAGAAGATTTATGGAGGATCTACCAAAAGGAATGGTAATTCTCTTTGTTTTTCTTTATTATCTTTGTGTGCAGATAATATTATTAGTATAGAATAAGCTTTTGCTCAAGTTTTTCGACTTTCCTCATTGGATGTAATGTAAACTCAAGATGATTTGAGTTGAACAAAAGAAAAAAAGGAGTCTGATTTGTGTGCAAATATGGATTTTCCTCTACTTTTATTTTTTTGTGGGATGTGCAGAAAAGAAAGGAAAATGCAACTTCATGAAGAACATAACTATTTAATCTAACTCCAAAACCCAGAAACCCAACTTCATTCCTGCATAAACTTATACAAGCACTACTTGAATATTTTCAAGGGCATTCTGTTCAAAGATTATTCATTTCAATGTATATTTTGATATATTTCTGCCGAATTCGACGAAAAAACAAAGAACGGAGAAGAGAAGTGTACTTACAGATAAGTTGAGAACATTTTGGCTGATTGAATGTTGTTCTTCTTAATGTGACTTCTCTCTCTATATCTCTCTGTGTATTGTGCTTGAAACTTGAATATTTAGTGGGGGGAAAGAAGAAGAAGAAGATGTTGAAGATTTGTTAAATTAAGTTTAGAAGATCAAAGGTTTAAAGATGGTGGAGGACAAAAATGATCATAACTAACACATAAAGTTTAAGAAGAAGGTAAAAAAAGTTGGAGGGAAGACTATACAAAATAAAGTGTACTAGTTAGAATCAACTTTTTTCCCTCTTAATCAACGGATTTATTTAAAGTTTACAAGTATATGTATGTGAAAATTACTTGTTTTGACCTTTGCTTTTGTTAGAGGATTGTGATATTTGAGGGGTAAGGTGGTAATTTAGGTGCTTTTGATAGTGTGCTGATTGTGGCATGCAACGTCGGTTGCTTATGTATGGGACCCAACTCTTCAATTGTCTAGTGTCAAATTCAATACCTAATTGTTAGTATTAATTATGTCCCGACATTTTGGTTGTGATTTGTAAGTAGTGACAAATTTATTCTTGATGCAAATGAGAACCAAAAAGATACCTAAAAGGAGTAAACAATAATTCAGTATATGTAGATAGGAATATGCTAATATTGTTTCTTTAATAAGGTAGTTAAAATTTCTTGCAAATTGTGGAAGAATATGGCAAATTGTCAATATTGTTTTTTCAATAAGGTAAGTAGAAATTCCTTGCAAATAAGTTAGGCGAGACTAAATTTCATAATATTTGAAATTGGAGGTGATGTCAATAACAATATGTCATAATATCACATGTTGCTCACTAATATGTCAATATATGTCATGTGGTCCATCATAATAAAATTAAAAGTGACGATAGATAATAAAATTAGAAATGAATGTAGACATTTATATTTGTTCCTTTTTTAAAAAAAGAACTCGAATGACTATCTTTCCTTGTTGATTTGATTTTAGCACAAAGGACTAGTGGAGGATATTTCAAAAATGGTTATCATTGGACAATTAACTTGCTTATAGATTTTGATCATCTCGACTCTCGAGGGTTTTGATTTCTGACATAGGTTGTATGTCTGATCATGAGCAACAATAATGATCTCTACTACACATGTTTAGATCTAGATGTTTTTCTATAAGAGCTCATTTGTCGAAAAGAATAGAATCAATAGTGTGGTAGAAATTGTCCATGAGTAAACATGAATGTAATTAAGTAGCATTAATTAAGATTTAACTAGAGTTAATAGAGATTTAATTAGCATTAATTAGATTAATTAGCGATTATTTGGAATAATTAAATTGATCTGGCTTTAATGACTAATACAAACTTGACACCATTAGCAATTAAGAAGCATTTTATCTAAATCTTAGAGACACTTGAATACTTGATGCATTTTTCAAATTACAGGGTACTCCATAAAATTTGAAAAGCTCAAGGGTACCAGGTAAAAAAAAATTATGTTAATTCAAGAAGCAAGAGATTCTCACAAAATCAAGAAGAGAGACTAAATGTTTGTGGAGGAAAACCATAGCTGACGAACGTAAGGTTCACATACTAAAGAATTATTTTCCCTATTTGGAGTTTTCCCCATTTTTGTCCCACAAATGAGGGTACCTATTCCTTAACAGTAGCACTAGACTTTATACATGCTAATAATCGAGATTAATTCTACTCTTTTTCAGAAATGAGTAGAACAATTAGTTTTGAAGTTTACACATGAGCATAAATTCTACTATCTAATTATAAACAATGAATTATGAACGTATTGGAAGGAGTAGAATGTGAACCAAGCCCATCTAAGGCCTAAGCCCTGTTGTGTTTACTATCTATTATAGTTCTCTCTAACAGTATGATGTAATAGGGCATTACCTTGTTTTTAACTAAATATCTTTCTAGGATCTGTGCAAATATGTTATTTAAACAAGAAACATATAGGGTGTAAATGGTTATTTAAACCAAATACAACCCTGATGGTAGCATAGAAAGAAACAAAGCCAGGCTTGTTGTCCTCGAAAATAAACAAAAATATAGGATTGACTATGAAGAGACATTTGCTCCAGTGGCAAAAATGGCCATTGTGAGGTCCTTCCTGGCTATGTATGTAGTCAAGGCTTGACATGTTCACCAGATGGATGTGAAAAATGCCTTCTTGCATAGTGATCTGCAAGAAGTGGTCTATATAAAAACTACCCCTAGGGTACCTTGGGCTTGGTTACAGGATCAGAACTGTATCTGAGGCAGAACTTATTCCTGAATCTACTAGTCAAATGTGTGCAAACTTCTTAAATCTCTTTATGGGCTCAAGCAAGCTCCAAGGTAATATTTTACCAAGTTATTGAGTGAGGCTCCAATACACTTGTCCTTTAAGCAGTCCAAATGTGACTATCCATTATTCACTAAGGTGACTGGTGCGTCATTTGTTTCCATATTAGTCTATGCGGATGACCTTCTCATAGTAGGCAATGATCTTTCTCGTATTCAAGACACAAAGTTGTCTCTTACTAAAAAATTTCACATGAAAGACCTAGGTGAATTAAGATATTTCCTAGGCATTGAAGTGGATAGAACTGCTTCTGAGATTTTTCTATCTCAAAGAAAGTTCATGATTGATCTTCTACATCATTATAAAATGCAGAATTGCAAGCCTTTGCATATTCCTATGGACTCTCACTTGAAGCTCACTACTGACATTTGAGGTCCTCTACCTGATGCAACTTACCAATAGCTTATTGGTAAGCTAATGATCTATCTTACCCTAACAAGGCATGACATTGTTTATCCTATACATATATATGCTCAGTCAATTCATGCACAAACCGACCACAGTTCACCTTCAAGCTGCAAAGAGGGTCCTTAGATACTTGTCAGGTTCAACTAATCAAGGCATCTTACTTGCTTCTTCTTCTACTGCTCGTCTAATAATTAAGTGCTTAATGTGATAGTGATTGGGTTGGTTGTCCTATCACTAGAAGATCTACTTCAGGATCTTGTATCATGATTGGTTACTATCCCATCTCATGGAAAAGCAAGATGCAATCCGTAGTTGTCAGGTCCTCTACCGAGGCAGAGTATAGGTCCATGGCCCCCACTATCTTTGAGGTCATATGGCTCAAGTCAAGGACGACCTTGGCCTTACTCATCTAAGCCTAATCCCTATATTCTATGACAACTAGACTGCATTAGCCATCTTTGCCAAACATGTTCACCATGAGAAGACTAAACACGTTAACATAGATTGTCACTTCATAAGATACAAAGCTTGAGATCGAAGGTGTCATTTCCCCCACTTACATCCCATCTTCCAAGCAATTTGCTGATGTATTCACTAAACAACTTTTCGTTAAGCAATAACAAGCTCTACTGAACAAGTTGGGAGTTTCTCAACCCGCACTCACAACTTGAGGGGTAGAATGTAAACCAGGCCCATCTAAGCCATGTGTTTACTATGTATTATAGTTCTCTCTAGCAGTATTATGTAATAGGGGCATTACCTTGTTTTTAACAAAATATTCTTCTAAGATTATTTGCCTTGTATTAGTTACTAATCAATTGAAACTCTTACGTTTTTTCACCATCATCTTATACATTGATTACATTCCACAAACCAGTTGACGAGGAGAAGAGAAATAAATCTCTGAAATGATGAATGTTTCCAATTTGGAGGAGATCGAAGTATTGGAGTAACATACTTTACTAAACTACTTAAGTATTAGAAAGTTATCAGAACTTTAATCTGTCTATATGATTGCATTTTTTGAATTCTTAGGGTTTTTTTGTGTGTTGATGTGTAAGTCAAAGCTTCATTATATGAGGAAGCCACATATAGTCCTTTAGACTCTAGTTGACCATTGTTTATTCTTTAATGATACTTTATATATTCCATTACAAAAATGATTATCCATTTTAATCATGTTAGCTTGAGCACAAGTTTTAATATGGGACTAATTTGAGCAATTGTTGTATACTTTTATTATTTTATTTTGTTTTTTCTATTTAAAAAAAATCAAATCAGGAAGAGCAAAAAGTAAAGAAGGGAGTATTTCAGTCACTGAAAATAAATCTTTTATTTTTATGATAAAAAATAAATAACGACCACAATGATATAGAAGAAATTTAATTATAAATCTTATATAACACCCTCTTAAAACTTTGTCAATTTCATTAAATGCTACACGTTTGAAAAAATCCATAAAGTAACACTTTACACATATGCCAAAATTCCTCTTATAAGCATATTTATTTTCTCTCCTATAAAGGCTACAATACAAACGGAGACAACCCCAAAAAAGGCCCACAAGTTATTAGCCAATGCAACTCCTCCACTCACCATAAAAGGATAAAAATATAAGGTAAAGATAAATGCTAAATATGAAGTTCTAAATACACCAAAATGGCAATATGTGAAATAGATAATCGGTCGATGTGGCTCCACATCCAGTGCATGCCTTATAGCTATAGACACATAATCTCATATTCACAATTTAGATAACTACTACGTTTTTTATTCTTCTACTATGTCACTCTTCCACGTTTGTAGCACACTTATATTTTGCGTTTTAATACATTTTTTCAAAGTAATTATATTAAAAGTATTGAGATTTGAATATATATATTTTTATATATATATAACACTAACTTAGAATGTATCCGTTTCATTTTACGTGAGTGGTAATGATTACAACAACTTTCAGTTTTTGCCGCGTTCAGTCTTCCACTCTTTCTCTCTCCAAATAACTTCTCTCTCCTCTGATTACTTCTCTATCCTAATAGTGTATTTTTGAAATGATATAATGTATTTTGAAATAATAGTGTATTTTAAAAGGATATAGTGTATGTTGACATGATCGTGTTTTGTTGAGTTTTTTGGCACGAGTGTTTTGCATGATATGGTGTGTATTGACATGATATAGTGTATTTTGAAATGAAATAGTGTGTTTTGACATGATCGTGTTTTGATGAGTTTTTTTTGGCATGAGAGTGTTGCATGATATAGTGTGTTTTGGTATGATATAGTGTATTTTGAAATGATATAGTGTAGTTTATTTGTATAGTACACAAAATTATCATAATCGATCGTTATAGTGTTGACATTGTTATAACAGACGTGAGATAAGAGACAAATAATCGAATGTAAAACAATGAAAAACGCACAACAAATTTACGTGGTTCACTAATTTGGCTACGTCCACAGGCAGAGAGAGAATATTTTATTATGTGAGGAAAATCATATTATATACAGAGAGAATTAGACTTAACTCGTAGTCTAAAACAATTAGGTTAATAACCTATTTATACCCCCGCATCAAAAATGCGTTTTCGCGTTAAAACGGGCCACCACCCGATCGGGTCGGGCAACATCCGTCCTATCGAGCGATAATTTCCCAAACCCCATACTACACGCGAGTCCGATCGGGCGACCACGCCCGGTCGTTATTCGCTGAGGCACCCAATCGGACGAACACGCCCAACGCCATCGGGCGCCCTCTAAAACCAAAACTGCTGACAAATTCGTCTCAAGCCCCGATCGGCCTGCTCTGCCCGACCCGACCGGACAAACCTGCAAACTTGCCTTTTCGACGCATTTCGTCGAACAGATTCAAGGCACTATTCTTACAGACATGATAGTGTATTTTGACATGATATAGTGTATGTTTGTTCTAAACAACTATTTTTGTTAAAATTTTAGAGTGAGAGAATCTGATTGAATTGAGAGAAATTCGCGGATTTTGGAAAGTGGAAGTGACTAGTTTGTAGCGGGGCACATGTCTGGACCTGGTGCACAGTATTTTTAATGTGAACCGAGTCCATGCGAAACGGATTGCAAGATCTGATATAACTATATTTTCCTAATTTATAAATGAAATAAAATGGTCAAATTGAAGCTAATATGTAAATAGTATCAAAAGTCATATGGATAAAAAAAAAACGCAAGAAATAGCACTTAGCTATTTACCCAATGTTTAAAAAAAAAAATGAGAGGACCGGTAGTCACTCCAATAATTCGTCCCCTATAAATTGTGAAACCAAGTTCAATGCAATATACCATCTAAACACATAATAAAGCATATCATTCTTCTGAGAGTGTGATTCATATTATGGCTTTCAACAGCTTTTTCAAGCTTGTGATATGTGGAGCAGTGCTCTTGCTTGCTATATCAGGTATACGCCTAAACTCTTTTGTGTTTTGATAATAAAGTAGATTAGTTGGTGTAATGGTTTTCGTCTTCAATACCACCAACTCATCAAGGCACCAATCATTACATATCATATAAATTTTAAAATTTATTTTTTTTCTTGTTCTTATTTTCCTTTGTTCCTTTTATATTTTCTAGTTGGAATCTTTTTAAAACAAAAAGAAAAGTTAAATTAGAAACCCAAAAAGAAAGAGGGAGTATGACAATATATACATACGAGTACTTTGTACTGCCTTCGTCGGGTTAAATATATACATATATACGTACGATAATTCATCGCATTAACCTCTTTGTGCTATTTTTATAGATGTTACACTTGCTAGGAAAGATGTGATGATGTTTGGAGTACCAAATAATGTGGTAGAACCAAGGACCACGATTCAACAATACTTGATGTTTGAAGACCAAATCTCAAAGCTACTCAGAACATCGCAAGGAATAGTGGGTGTAACTAGCAAACAAGTCATTCCTTGCGATAGTACTGCAGATTGTGCACCAGATGAACGGTGCGAATCAGGGGAATGTGTTTACGTCGGATTACGTTGATAAATTGTAAGGAAATTAAATTACGTACAGCAGGGCGCAGATATGATGTAACAGATTCAACTTTTTAATCGTAGTTCTTACTATATATGTTTATGTTGTTCTATTAATGTATATAAGATCCTGCTGTTAGCCTGTACCTTTGTTGTTAATTTGGATTGGAGTTCCTACTTATATATGTGAAATAAAAAATGTACGTTTGTTGTTTGTATTGGAGCTTGGATATGATTGGGGATTACAATGGAATTCGTTGCTTTTTCTGGGACCAAAAAGTTTGTCATTCCTCTCTTAATTAATGTACAATTTCCCGATGTCAAAAAAAAAAAGTTTGCCCTTAGTAATAAAAACTATCCAGTTAAGGAAACTTCAACACATCACTCTCATAGTGCATCTCACTAAATGGATTATTTAAAAAGACGGTCTAATTTTAGTATAAAAGTAGATCTAGTCACTAAATGGATTATTAAAAAAGACGGTCTAATTTTAGTATAAAAGTAGATCTAGTCACTAAATGGATTATTAAAAAAGACGGTCTAATTTTAGTATAAAAGTAGATCTACTTACTAAATGGATTAAACTAGTCACCGAAAGAAATTAACTTAGTCACTATTAGGTTAATTCTGTTTTAAATATTGGGCTTACCATTGCCTAATTTTAATTTAAAAAATAGGCGGCCTCTTACAAGACAAACTCCTCACATGAATCATAGCGATGATCAAGCTTAATTAATCATTTTCTTATTATTTTTATACATATCTTTGACCCTTTGTAAATTCCTATTATATAAGTTAAGAGGAAGATGTGGTGTCCCTTCTTGAAAATACTTATATACAGTTAATCTCACGAAAAATAATAAAGAAAAGATTTTATTAATTCTTTCCTCATTTAATAATATGGGTTATAAGAAAAGTTCTACATTACTAAAAAGTACATATAGATGTGTAAAAAGAGGAATAAACTCACAATTGAAAATATAAATTGATGATTAAATCAATTTTCAAATAATTATGAAAACAAAGATTTACATAGATTCTTACTATCTAAACTCTCAGTTGCAATAACAATTTCAAATAACATGCATTAACAAACCATAAAAGAATTGAGAAACTTGGAGAATATTCATTGTTTTTATTTTTTAGGACTCACAATTAGTTGGGATAATACATAATTAAAGAGATAAACATACAACATTAGATAATATCACTTTATAAATTTTTTTTATTGAAGCACTACTCACCATAGTATGCCTAAAAACCTCAATTATCCGGTGAAATTAAATTGAATTACTACTCACAAAATATGCCTATAAAATTTATGTATTTTTAAATAAATAAATAATATAACCTAGATCAATGTTTGAAATAAGGAGAGTTGTTAAATATTCTACCTAATACTCCCTCCGTTTCCTAAAGATCTTCCCTCTTTCCGTTTAAGTGTGTTTCCAAAAGATTTTCCCTCTTTTACTTTATTCCTTATTTGGATTTTTTTTTTCCTTTTTTACCCTCTCATGTCCCTATCATATGGTCTACCATTTCATTATTAATTCAATTTTACTCCATTTCTCTCTCCTACTTTAACCCCTTTTATTTGTTTATTTATCTTACCCCTTTCTCTCTCCTACTTTACCCACCCCATACCCCAGACAAATGGATCCTCCTTGGTATCTGTAGGAACAGTAAAAAGGAAGATATTTAGGAAACGGAGGAAGTACAAGATAACATATCCTATCTCGACATAGTCTTTTCTGGAAAATATTATTACTCTTTACACTAGAGCAATGCAACTAAAACATCCCAACGGTCATCAATATATTCACCATAGATATTACACTCTTGAGTTAGTTTTTAACACTTTTTGATGTTACTATTAATATTAATATACTGTTGCACGCACCACGTGCATATATAGTGCTAGTTATCTTTACCTAATTAAATTACTTACCTAGTTTTAGCTGATATCTTGTATATAATATTCTGTAGAATATTCCTTGTAATTGTGTATAATTAGGGGTGTGCACGGCTACCTGGCCGGACCAGGACTAGTTGGACCGGCGAACCAAAATCTGGGATTTTCTTGGACCGGGACCAGAATTTTTATGGTCTGGTCCGATTTTGAACCTATTGAACCCATAATTCATATTTTAAATTTTTTAAAAAAAAATCACTAGTTACCCCTGTGGTATTTCAAAATTCATGGTGCATCCATGTTGTTTAAAAAATGCACTAGTTAACTTTACTATTTCAATAAAATGTATCATGAAATGCCCTTAATGACTAACGTTGTTAAGTTTCCGTTCAGTTTTATTTACCAATTTGTCAATATTAACCCCTAAAGCTAACCCCTAAATCCGAATCCTAACCCCCTAACCCTCCCCCCACCCCAGCAGCCCACCTCCCCACCCTCCCACTCAGCCCGCCCTCCCCCACCTTGCAATAAAAGTCATAAAATTCCTTTTGCTCATTCTACTATTTTTCCTACTGCTCCTTTACAATATGTTCACACTGGTGTATGGACCTCCCCTCTCCACTCCCTTGATGGTCACAAATACTACATTATTTTGTAGACCAATTTTCTAAATATGTATGATTTTATCCCCTCGAAAAGAAGTCCGACACTATCCAAATATTTATTCAATTCAAAGCTCATATTGAAATTTTTTTCAAGTTCCAATAATTCATAGATATAGTGACAATGGTAGGGAATATGCAGTCTTGCATGACTATCTCACCATTAACGGAATTTCCCATCTCACCACCCCCCCCCCTCATCAACACAATAGATACCCGAACGACGATATTGACATATAGTTGAAACAGGGCTCACATTACTCCATCATGCCTTTAAGCCCTTAGAACTATGGACTTATGCCTTCACCATTATTGTCTACTTAATCAACCTCCTTCCTACGCATACTCTACAAAATTCTTCCTCGTATCTTACACTCTTAAAAAAATCCCCCAGCTACTCCAAGCTTCGGACCTTTGGATACTTATGTTACCTATAGTTAAAACCATATACCAAATGTTGGGTATATGGGTTCATATGAGGCTCAATGGGGTGTATGGGGTGTGGAGAAAGGTTGCGTCGAAGGAAAACAAAGAAGGAATTGAAATCGCGGCTCGGCACGAGTGGTGCGCCCGCACACAAATGGGGTGCGCCCGCACTATGTTCGTTGGATTTCTTCGTCAGGAGGCAGAAGCTTTGGTGCTCCCGCACGCGTTGGATGTGCGCCCGCACATCGAGGTGGTGCGCCCGCACCAATAGTAGGTGCGCCCGCACCAATAGTAGGTGCGCCCGCACCTATCGGGCAAAACGCGGTTTTTCCGTTTTTCGATTAATGAGGGTATAAATAGGTGCCCTAATTACGATTAATGTAATTCTTCATCTTTAACACATATTTTGAGAGAGAAAAAGCTTTAGAGAGAGCTCTTGAGTGCTTTTGTAATCTCTATCAAAACATTCATTGATTCCTAGTGCAGATTCGTGGTTTTTCTCCCAGTTCTTGGGTTTCCACGTAAAAAGTTTCTAGTGTGATTTTCCTGCTTTCTTATTTGATATTCTATTATTGTTTGCTATTATTTCTAGATTGATAGTCAATAGAACTTACAAGTGGTATCAAGAGCTAGGTTTGATTATTGTCTAGATCTAGAATAATTAACAATGGAGGATTCAAAGATTAGAATTGAGAAGTTTGATGGGACAGATTTTGGATATTGGAAGATGCAGATAGAGGACATCTTATATCAGAAGAATCTGTATCAACCTTTGACTAATAAGCCTGCTGACATGGAAGAGGCTAAATGGAAGGTACTGGATAGGCAGGCACTAGCGGTGGTGAGATTGACATTGGCTCGGACTGTGGCTTTCAATGTCAAGGACATCAAAACAACGGCTGGACTGATCAAAGCTCTGTCAGATATGTATGAGAAGCCCTCGGCTATGAATAAGGTATATCTGATGCGCCGTTTATTTGATTTAGAGATGAATAATGGTAGTTCTGCTGCTGAACATATTAATGAATTTAATTCTATAATAAGTCAGTTATCGTCTGTTAATATTGCTTTTGAGGATGAAGTGAAAGCTTTAATTTTGTTGTCCTCTTTACCTACTGCTTGGGAAACTGTTGTTACTGCTGTGAGTAATTCCTCTGGTAAAGAGAAATTGGTTTATGATGTTGTCCGTGATCTTATTTTGAGTGAGAGCATTCGAAGGAAAGAGAGTGGAGAATCATCTGGAGCTACAGTGCAGAGGTAGAGGGAGGGGAAAACAAAAGGGAAAAGGGAAGAGTTCACAAGGGAGATCAAAATCAAGGGGGCGAAGTAAGTCTAAGGGCAGAACAAATTTTACCTGTTGGAATTGTGGTGAGAAGGGTCATCCAAAGAGGGATTGTCCACATCCCAAGAAGAAGGGTGGAAAATCTGATCATAATGAGAAACAGGAGGATAGTGATAACTCATCGATATTTTCTGCATCGAATGAGATTGAGGATGCTCTGGTTTTGAGTGTTGATAGTTCTATAGAGTCGTGGATCCTAGATTCGGGGGCATCATTTCATTCTTCACCTATGAAGGAGCTATTTCAGGACTTCAAGGCAAAGAAGTTAGGAAAGGTCCATCTTGCTGATGATAAGACCTTGGATATAATGGGGAAGGGAGATGTGATTGTCAGGACTACGAATGGAGGAACTTTAAAACTGCATGATGTTAGGTACATTCCAGGCCTAGCAAAGAATCTGATTTCTGTGAGTCAACTGGACTCAAGTGGCTACAAAACTGTGTTCTGTGAGGGAAAGTGGAAGATTTCCAAAGGTTCCATGATTTTGGCTAGAGGTACTAAGATGGGAACCTTATACACTATTGCAGGGTGTACAGACATGATTGGTGCAGCTACGGTAGATGAGACAAGTTATGGCATACTAGACTTGGTCATATGGGTGAGAAGGGGATGAAGATTTTAGCTTCAAGTGGCAAGTTGTCAGGGTTGAAATCAGTTGACATGGAATTTTGTGAGAGTTGTGTTTATGGCAAGCAGAAAAAGGTGACTTTCACAAAAGCCAAGAAGGATTGAAAACTGAGAAGCTAGAATTGGTGCACACTGACTTGTGGGGTCCTCACCAGTCAGATCCCTTGGAGGCTCACGGTATTTTGTTACTTTCATTGATGACTACAGCAGGAAGTGTGGGTCTACTTCATGAAGAAGAAATCTGAACTTCATGAAACTTTCAAGAAGTGGAAAGCTGAGGTCGAAAATCAGACTGGTAGGAAGATTAAGTGCATTAAGTCTGATAATGGAGGTGAGTATGAGTTGACAGAGTACACAAAACTCTGTAAGGAGAACGGCATAATTCTGAAGAGGACAGTTCCAGGGAAACCTCGACAGAATGGAGTTGCAGAGAGGATGAACAGGACATTGACTGAGAGGGCTAGATGTATGAGGTTGCATGCAGGGCTACCTAAGACTTCTGGGCAGATTCAGTTAGCACAGCAGCTTATTTGATCAACAGAGGACCATCTGTACCTTTGGAGTTCAATTGCCAGAGAGGTTTGGAGTGGAAGGAGGTAAATCTTACTTTTCTAAAACTATTTGGTTGTGTTGCATATGTTCAATCTGAAAACGTGACAAGTTAGACCCAAAAGCCGTTAAATGTTATTTTATTGGGTATGGTTCTGAGAAGTATGGATATCGATGTTGGGAACCAAAAGGAGGAATTTTGAGACACTGTGATGTCACATTTGATGAGACTAAGCTGTATAAGGATGTATTTGGTGACAAATCTGAGATTACTGAAGCAGTGGGAGTTCAGGAGAAGGAGATTGTGGAGATAGGTGGCATTGATGTTAGGGATGTACTGTTCCAGAATTGGGTGAGCAACATAGAGATGAAGTTCACACTCCTGCAGGGTCTGATTCTGAGGAGTCAGATATCTCACAGCCTGGAAATTCAGAGGATACAATTGTCATACAACCAAGAGGCTCCAGTTCTAGTACAGGAAGAATTGTCTCTCAAGTTGACTTGAGAAAATCCGCAAGGGTGTCCAAAACACCTGTTCGATATTCACCTTCTATGTATTATTTGTTACTAACTGATGCAGGTGAACCAGAATCATACAAGGAAGCAATAAATTCGACAGATTCATCTAAGTGGGAGTTAGCCATGAAAGATGAGATGAAATCCCTGGAAAAGAATCAGACATGGGAGTTGTCTGCATTACCTAAAGGTATGAGAGCACTTAGCAACAAGTGGATCTTCAGACTGAAGAAAGAGCCTGATGGAAGTGTCAGGTATAAGGCGAGACTAGTAGTAAAGGGGTTCCTACAAAAGGAGGGTATAGATTATAATGAAATATTTGCTCCTGTTGTGAAGTTAACTACTATTCGTATCTTGTTGGCTATTGTTGCTGCTGAAAATTTGTTCTTAGAACAGATGGATGTAAAGACTGCGTTTCTACATGGTGATCTGGAGGAGGAGATTTATGAAGCAACCAGATGGTTTTCAAGTTCAAGGAAAGGAGAACTTAGTGTGCAAGCTCAAGAGGAGCTTATATGGACTGAAGCAGGCTCCTAGTGGTACATAAAGTTTGACACATTCATGTGTAGCAGTGGGTTCAAGAGAGCTGATAGTGATCATTGTTGTTACTTTCAGAGGTATGAAAATGACTATGTTTATTTACTTCTGTATGTTGATGATATGCTGATTGCTGGTACTAGTATGGATGTGATAAATGGAGTGAAAGGAAAGCTGTCACAAGTATTTGAGATGAAGGATTAGGTGAATCTACACAAATCTTAGGCATGAAGATTTTCAGGGACAAGTCTACTGGTATGTTGAAGTTGTCTCAGGAGGATTATATTCTTAAGGTGCTGAAGAGGTTTAATGTAGGTGATGCTAAACCAAGAAATTCACCACTTCCTAGTGATCTCAATTGACAAGGGAGCATTCACCAACTACAGAAGCAGAAAAGGAGCGGATGGCCACTGTTCCCTATGCTTCAGCTGTTGGAGCTTGATGTATGCCATGGTGTGCACACGACCTGACATTGCTTTTGCAGTGGGAGTTGTTAGTAGGTTTGTTTCAAATCCAGGTGAAAAACATTGGGAGGCTGTAAAGTGGTTACTAAGGTATTTGAAGGGTACTTCAAGTATGGGGCTTTGTTTCTGGCAGAAAGGAGTAAAGCTAGAGGGTTATGTTGATGCTGATCTCAGTGGAGATATCGATACAAGCAAAAGCACTTCAGGATATGTCTCTACTGTGGGGGTACTGCAGTAGTTGGATGTCTAAGTTACAGAAGTGTATCTCTTTGTCTACTACAGAGTCTGAGTATGTGGCTATGTCGGAGGCAGGTAAGGAGATGGTATGGTTGATTGGTTTTCTTGAGGAGATGGGCATTAAACAAGAAAAGGTGATACTTTATAGTGATAGTCAAAGTGCAGTGCATTTGGCTAAGAATCCCATGTATCATTGTAGGACTAAACACATTCGTAGGCGTTTTCACTATATCAGGAGTTTAGTGGAGGAGAATGAGTTGAGTCTGGAGAAAGTGTTGGGTGCTAAGAATCCAGCAGATATGCTCACTAAGAGTGTGAGTTGTGATAAACTAAGGTTGTGCAGGACCTTAGTTGGTCTTCGTTGATTGATGGCGAAGATGGTGGATTAGGAGTTGAGATGAATGAAAAGATGATGAAGGTATGATATTTTCTTCACTTACACCTATCTCCAAGTGGGAGATTGTTGGGTATATAGGTTCATATGAGGCTCAATGGGGTGTATGGGGTGTGGAGAAAGGTTGCGTCGAAGGAAAACAAAGAAGGAATTGAAATCGGGGCTCGGCACGAGTGGTGCGCCCGCACACAAATGGGGTGCGCCCGCACTATGTTCGTTGGATTTCTTCGTCAGGAGGCAGAAGCTTTGGTGCTCCCGCACGCGTTGGATGTGCGCCCGCACATCGAGGTGGTGCGCCCGCACCAATAGTAGGTGCGCCCGCACCTATCGGGCAAAACGCGGTTTTTCCGTTTTTCGATTAATGAGGGTATAAATAGGTGCCCTAATTACGATTAATGTAATTCTTCATCTTTAACACATATTTTGAGAGAGAAAAAGCTTTAGAGAGAGCTCTTGAGTGCTTTTGTAATCTCTATCAAAACATTCATTGATTCCTAGTGCAGATTCGTGGTTTTTCTCCCAGTTCTTGGGTTTCCACGTAAAAAGTTTCTGGTGTGATTTTCCTGCTTTCTTATTTGATATTCTATTATTGTTTGCTATTATTTCTAGATTGATAGTCAATAGAACTTACACCAAACACAAATTAGATCAAAGATCCCACCCTTGTGTCTTCAATGGCTATTCACCAACACAAAGTACCTATTATTTCCTTGAGCCAAACTCGCGTCGAATCTATGTCTCGCGGCATGTTATATTTGTTCACTCCAACACCATCACTGTGATGCACTCAAACGACTACTTCGATATCTTTCGACTACCATTCATCACGGTCTGCTTATTTTCTCGCAGCTACCCCATGGATCTTCATGCCTTTACTGACGCAGATTGGGCACGAGATATTGATGATTATATTTTGAGAATTGCATACATTGTGTATTTAGAACAAAATATCATCTCTTGGTGTTCAAGAAAACAACGCACAAGAGCTCGTTCATTAACCAAAGTCGAATATCGAGCCATTGCAATTCCCTCTACTTCAGTAATATATTGTGACAATATATGTGCCATGTATGCCTGTACCCACCCCCTTTTCCACTCCAAAATGAGGCATCTAGCTTTGGATTATCACCTAAGTTAAATTAGTTACCTAGTTTTAGCTAATATCTTGTATATAATATTCCTTGTAATTGTGTATATATTCACGTTAAAGTGAATGAACTAATATAACTTCTCTTACATACTAGGTTGCACATAGACGGATACGGGTACGGGTGCGGATTCGGGTACGGGACAGAAAACGACAAGATTTTGAAATTTTAGTAAAGGGTACGCGTACCCATACAGAATACGTATCGGTTACGGGTACGAGTACGTGACCTAGAAGAAGTACCCATGCTACATAGCTTACATATTCTTCCTACTCTTATACCTTCGTCCAATATTATTATAGTTCTTGTTTCTCTTTCTTGAATGTCAACCTTTAAAATCTTTGACCAAATATTCTCATTAATGTATACAAAAAGAATATATTCATCTAGGATCTTTTAAGTTCCCCCTCAATGTGCACTTTCATAATGACCACTTTTTATATTTTTATTAGTACAAAATTGAAGATATTGGTCGTCAAAGGTATATCTTGGATACCGTAGAAAAAGAAAACAAATATTATAGGATGGAGGGAGTAACTTAGCAAAAAGTAAGGGTAATAATGTTAATATATCTCAATAATTTATTTCATCAAAACATATTAGATTAATAATCCTTCTCATGTATCATGACCAATATTTACTAGAGTTATAGAAGTGCATGAGAATAATTCAAGGTCAAAGATCGAATTTTATCTACATTACTATTATTACGATTCCCTATGCATCTAGAAAAATTAAAATACACAATATTTATAGAGAGTGTATAAATAATGATGTCCACAAATGAATATTGTATATTTTTTTAAAAAAATCTAGGAATTAGGGTTGGCTAAAGTGGTGAGCTTTCTCATCTTCCCTAGCAAGATATAGCGTTAAATTCTTACCCTAAACATTTGCTTGGGATTTAGGCTATGTTCAGTTCACCTTATTTTTGCTTATTTCAGATCTAATCAGATCAGATCAGATCAGATCAGAAAAAATAAGTTCAGATCAGATCAGATCAGAAAAAATAAGTTCAGATCAGATCAGATCAGATCAGACCAGATCAGATCAGATCAGATCAGTTCAGATCATATCATGCTTATATTTAAAAACTTATTATTATTAAATATCTTTCACTACATATTAATAAAAATTATAATAATTGAATATTAATAAAGTACTCATTGAGACGAATCAAACAAGACCCCACATGACTATATTTTTTCTTATATATTGAGAAAAATCTAAAAGATTATCTCTTATTGTGAATAGTGTCAAGATTCTAAGTGACAAAATAAAAAAAATACAAAGGGGGTATTATTATTTACTAGTACATTTGTTCAAAAGAATTATTATTATTGTTGTTGTTGTACTTATTAATTATTAATATTGGTAATTATTATTAATCTATTGTTACCATTATAAATGTCATTGTATTATTATATTAAGTTATTTTGTTGTTATTAAATAATAGAAAATTAAAAGCCACGTGTTAAGAACATAAGATTGACGCAAAAATAAGAAATATATAAAATATGATATCTCAAATTCATGATAACGAAACTACTATGTTCGGATTACATTTCAAAATAAGCTAAGTGTGAGATACAAATTATAAATTTAGATTCGGTATACCTCTTCCTACCGAATTTCAAATCTCTCTAGCTATTTGAAGTTGCACGATATTTATTTATTTTTTGCTCAAGTCATAGTTGTTTGTATATCTTGTTCTATTTTATATGGAAAAAAAAAGAGTTCAGTTTGCCGACTTCTCAAGTGTGAAACTTTTTTTTAAGGGAAAGTGTGAAACATTGTATAAGTGCTCTTATAAAATAATGACTTGAGTTATATAATTATTTTTAGTAATAATAATAATTATGATTATAATTATTATTGTTGTTCTTATAATAATGATAATAATAATATTATTATTAATAATAAAGTTGTATAAAAGTTGTAATAGAAATAAAATGATAATAATGTAACACTATAAAGATATCTTATAATGTATTGCATTAATGATTTACAAAGTAATAATATAATAGTAATAATATATATTTATAAAAGATAAGATCTTGTTGAAAAAATAAGTTCAGATCAGATCAGATCAGAAAAAATAAGTTCAGATCAGATCAGATCAGAAAAAATAAGTTCAGATCAGATAAGTTCAGATCAGAAAATTTCAGGTGAACTGAACATAGCCTTAGTGGAGAAGGAGGTTTGAGAGGTGTCTGGCTTGTAATGGGCTTTTGAATGGAGGCCATGTGCGAGTGCAACTCCAAAAGAATTTTTCTTACTAATTTTCTTTTTTTTTAAAAAAACTTTCGACAAAATCTTGGAGCAACCCACCAGTTTTCTCGTGTAGTTGAACTTTGTAGGGCATGCGAGTTCACCTACAACTTAACTATTAGTATGATATTTTCTACTTTAAGCTAAATCCGTACGAATTTATTTTTGGACTATTTTCCATTATTATAATATTGTCCACTTTAAACCGAGCACATACGAATTTGTTTTTGAATTACTTCTCAAAAAGTGTGATGTATTTCTAAAACTAAATAAGTCGTCCTTATCTCTTCCATATTTTTTTTTAATTGGGAAATTAAGTCAGCCCAAGGGCTAACCTCTACCAAGGCTATTAGCCTTGTAGGAACTACCAGCACATTGGCTGGTAATGCATGCAAAGCATGCTAAGAAAATACCCCAACATAATGCCGGTAAGGATCGAACCCCTAACCTCAGATATCAGAGAGGAATGCTCTACCACATGAGCTCTCCTCATTCTTCCTTATCTCTTCCATATGAAATTTAGGATTTTTACCCAACAGAACTAGCAACCTAGCACCTGGCGTATTGTAGATCACTCGTACATGCACGTAAATATATTATCTATAATAATTATCACGTGTTTAATTGAGACAGCTAAAAGGAAGGGGACTGAACACTGAAGGCCGATTAAATTGTCCAGTACACATTTTATAAATATCTAAACGAACTCATTGGAGAGATGTGTACTTATCAATCGCAATCACACATATATAAACAAACCTCCCATATAGTGATATAACCACACCATATAACCAATCTAAATAAGGTAACGTCATTCCTCATCTTCATGATCAGGCTTCTTGTCTTTGGATCACTCTTGCTTAGGGATGACAATTTATTCCGAATTCGATCTTAATACGCTAAGATTCGGAGGAAATAATTTAATTCGACTCCAACTTTATTTAAAACGTCCGATTCCGATTCGGATGAAGGTTAGAGTCGAATCTCATAAAAATCCGATATTCAAATCGATTTTAAGGCAATTAATCCTTTTATTTATTTATATTGATATATTATGTACTTCATGTATAATCTGACTAGTACTTTGAGGCAGTTGTATTATTTAATATATTTTAGATTGAAGAAATGATTGTTAAAAGTAATAGTAATGTTTAGACTTTAGATTATTTGTACTATATATGATTTATATATGATTATTAAAAAATATTAAATTAGATTTTTTGTATTATAGGAGAGTTTTCTATTAAAAAAAATTGGGTGAAAAAAAGTTGGATCAGAGTCGAATGCTAGGAGTTTAAGTCGGATCGGAGTTGGAGGCGGATATTAGGATTTTAAGTTGGATGAGACTTGAATTTTCGGAATCGGAAACTTCTTATAGAATCGGAAGGATTATAATCCGATACAAATCCGACCCAGTACACAACTATAAGAATGTGAACTAGTAGCCTAGTAATGTGATCTTGTGATAGACATTGACTAACCTCTTCTTAAAGAAAGCCTTGACCTCGGTGATCTAGTACTCGGGTTAATAACATTTATCATTTATTTATATGGATAACAATATTCTGAAATTTATTATCCAGCTAGACTAATGAAAAATTAGTAAAATATTTTAAACACTTTGTCTCTACCCGATGATATTAAGATCTATAAGGTGACACCAAGAGTAAAAAAACTTAAAATTTTATTGTGCTCTCAAGTAAAGGTGTTCATGGGTGGTTAATATTCCCGAAATAATATTTTGATTTGGTAACAGAAAATTTTGGTTCGCTTTTTTTGCGAACCGTAACCGTTTAGATCGGTTACCGCTTAAGCGGTTAACTGTTTTTCCAGTACGGTTTTTGGTTAACCATTAACCGTTATTTAAGTTATACTATTATGTTTTACTTAATGTAATATATATTTTTTAATTTTCTGTGTATATATTTAATATTATATATATATACTCTATTACTATAAAATATATAATTAATCTATTGAAAAACATAACTAACACTAAAAGTTCATTCCATTTCCTAATTATAGTGTTTATATTAGTATTAGAGTTTTCAAATAATCACATAATTTCTCTATTTGTTTTAACTTAGTAACAAATATTAGAATTAATGTAATTGTTTGAAAATGTTTCACAATAATTGAATAGAGAAAAAATATTTTGTTATTTCGGTTAACCGTTCACTTAAAAATCATAATCCTAACCGTACCGTTTAGCCGTTAATTTTATCGGTTCAGTATAGTTAAAATATTTTTATCGGTACGAGTACCACCCATTTTGACCGGTTTTTCCGATATTTCCGTACGATTTTCGATTCCGAATTTTAATGAACACCCCTACTCACAAGAGCACGGTGCACACCATGCACCTAGTAAATTTGTTTCATTTTCAATGAGTAGATGTTCTATTTCAACAAATTTTCATTTTAAATATATTTTTCAGCAAAAAAAATATGTTCTATTTTCAATAAGCAAATGTTCTATATCAATAAATGTTCGTTTTAAGCTTATTTTTCAGTAGAAAATTATGTTCTATTTTTTGTGAAAATTTTTCTATTTTGAATAAGCAAATGTTCTATTTTAAAAAATGTTCTTTAAAAAACTTATTTTCCACCAAAAAAGTATGTTCTATTTTTCCTGAAAATATGTTCTATATTTGAAGCATATGTTCTATTTAAGTAATTGAATTCTAATATTATTCCACTTCAACAATAAAATGTTCATTTTCGTAATTGAATTATGGTAATGTTTCACTTCAACAGTAAAATGTTCTTTTTCGTAAATGAATTCTTGTAATGTTCCATTTCCACAATAAAATGTTCGTTTTCATAAGTGAATTTTTGTAGGGTTCCAATTCAACAATAAAATGTTCATTTTCGTATTTGTAAATGTTATATTTTGTATTGTAAAAGCAAAGTTCTCATTGTTCTCCTGGGAGCACAATGCACACATTAGCATAAAACCACGAGGTTCAATAACATAAATAGCCTACTGTACTCTAAGTGGCCATCTAAAAAAGCAATTTCTATATCTGTATGATATTCAATAATATCTATATATACAAATATATTAAAAGGCGTGCGAAAAAAGCTTATGTGCCACATGGCACTCTACTCAAATTAATTTCTAATGTAAATATTTTATGTTTATGTGTATTCTTCACTTTGAAAATAAAAAGTGTAAGTGTAAGGTATCAACACGCGTGACCTTTGAAAGGAAAAGTAAGAGCTTAACCATCAATAGTACACTATCACTTTGTTGTCTAATGTTTAAAATAAAATATGATGAAGCCTTGTGATAGAAAAATCATTTTAAATAAGTCAACCTTTTCGCAATCTTCCCATTTTAAGTCTACTTTTTGATTACCCCTGATTGAGTTAGACTTGTATGTCTGTTTTCTTCTGTTGAATTTTAACATGTTTGTGACTTGTTTAGTAGGTTATTTGTGATACGTGTTACAATGTCCCACCTCCACCCTCGCGCTAGCTTGTATGTAAACCTGTAAATAAAATCATTTTCATTTCCATGTTAATAATAATTTATCTTAATGTGTCAATTTTTCTTTTTAAATTTTCATCTCCGTTCAATACCACTTTATTGGTAGTAATGCGTGATAATGAAAATTGTTTCCGTGGAGAAAAAACACAAATTTAAGGGTGAGATTGCTTCCCCCTAAAGAGAAAAAAACACAAACTTGAGGAGTTGAAATTACCTTTCAATTGAAATTTTAAAGGTGTTTGCCTTATTACATTACACATAAAATTTATTTCCATTACTATTATTTATTAACTACTACAAAATGACCTTATAAGGTAATACGACAATTAGTTAAGGATAGGGGAGTACTCCCTCTGTTTTTTTAATCATTTTCATTTTCATTTTCCTATGCGCGTCTTCCAATGCATGTTTTAAAACTTAAATATCTTTCATTATATATTAATAAAAATTATAACGATTGAATATTAATAAAGTACTAATTGAGACGAATCAAACAAGACCCCACATGACTATGTTTTTTCTTATAAATTGAGAACATTTGAGAAGATTCTCTCTATGCATGAATAGTGTCAAGATTTCAAGTGAGAAAGATAAAAAAAAACAGAGGGAGTATATCCTTGGACCAATACAAGAAAAGTCTTTTTGTTTTTGATTCAGTAATTTACTGGCTCAAGCAAATTCAGTCATTCCAAAACAAGACCACTCCCTTTCCCTTTATACCACTTTATATTACCCCCCGTAGCCCGTAGGCCGTAGGAGATGGGCAGCGACGCAGCGTACCACAAAAGCCAACGGACCAACTCAGCACCGTCCCCAACCCAAGCAAAACAAAAGTATAGGACAAAAAGAGAGAAATAATAGGGGACAGGGCACTCTAATTTGTCTTCTATAAAATGGAAACTCAAAGTGCAATGCAATCTAACCATCTCCTATAAACCATATTAGTATTTTGAGAGAGTGATAAATCAATCTACAGTATACTCTACACCATTATGGCTATAAACACCTTTTTGAAGCTTGCTATTTGTGGAGCAGTGCTGTTGCTTGCTATATCAGGTTTAATCACCACTTAATTAATGTCTCATTAATTTATCTTTCTTTGTTACATTGATATCTATTTATGCTTACACTTGAAAATCATCGTTGGCATTACCTTATGACTGAAGTGAAATCGTCTATTTATGCTAACACTTGAGAAGATTTCAAGTTAGTCATAAAGTAATAATTCTTAGATATCATTATTAGTAGGTAATTGCTCACAAAATTTAGTTAGTTTTCGAAATAGGTGGTGGTTTCCCATAATATGTCTGTTATGATATACTTCCTCCATTTAGAATTAGTTGCACCATTTTATGTTTTCGCGTTGGCTCATGCATGATTCAAGCGTTAGTAATTAGTATATTTACTTAACAATAAGTACAAATTACTTCCTCCGTTTCTTTTTACTCGCTACACTTTCCATTATGGGAAGTTTCATATTACTTGCTACACTTTTTTTTTGGACAATAAACTCTCTCTATCTCTCTCCTCCCACATGAGTCCCTTTTCTTTTTACTCTCTACCTCTCTCTTCTCCAAAAATTGCCTAGGAGTCCGTGAAATGAGAAGTGTAGCGAGTAAAAAGAAACGGAGGAAGTATATATAAAAAGTTGATAATAAAAAAATATACATTGAAACGAATCGAATAAGATCTCATTTCACTATGTTTTTCCTAAAATATGAATCATTAAAGATAATCAAATAGTAAACAGAATGCAATGGTGCAACTATTTCTAAACGGGAAAGTAATAAAATAATATTTGAAAGAACAAGCCTATTTTCGCGAGTTATTGCGTTTTGGAGAAGTGTTAGGTTATTATTCTGAGAATCATAATCGTTTCAAATTCCAATTATAGAAATATAATCAATAATTTTACCGAATTAGGGTGCGTTCTCTTCAACTTATTGGTCCTGAACTTATTGGACCTTATCTGAACTGAACTTATTGGACCTGATTGGAACTTATTGCACCTAATTAGAACTTATTGGACCTTATTAGACCTGATTGGACATTATTGTCCTTATTGGACCTTATTACAACTTATCTGAACTTATTGGACTTGAAACTTAATTTTTTAAGTTGAGCAGAACGCACCCTAATACACTTATTGCAGATGCTACACTTGCTTCGAAGGATGAGATGATGCTACAAGTACCCAATAAGGAGTTGAAAGCAAGGAATATAATTCAACAACTCTTTGTGCAAGTTGCCCTGCCGCAGAAGTTACAAGGTTTGGAAGCTAATTCCGAGGATGGTTTTAAACCAACCGGTAAAGTTGGCGATTGTTTAGCTATAGATTGTCCTCCAGGGTTCATATGTATTTTGGACCAATGTATATGAGTGGTTAATAAGAACCAATTGCAGCAGGTTGAGTGATGTATGCACCAAATATAATAAATCATTTGCTGTACTATTTAGTTTGTGGTTTAATCTTAAATAAGATCCTGCTGCATGTACGTGCTACGTATATGTTATTGTTTGGAGTCTGTATGCTTTCAATGTTCATAGTGTAAGATGAACTGTATCATCTTAGAGAGAGAAAATGTAACTCTCAAGTATTTTGTATATTCTCACTCTGATATTTACAATCTATGAGAGTATATATTTATATGCTTATTTACAAAGAGTAAACAACAAGCTACATAACAAACTCTAACCACCTTCTAACTACTTGCTAACAGAATGTAACAAACTATTTACATTAGTATATACTGAGCTACAGCCCCCCCTCAAGCTGGAATTGGAGAGACATCAGGAAAAACAAGGCCAAGCTTGAAAATCAATAACTTATGATGAGAGGCCCCAAGAGACTTTGTTAACACATCTGCTAGCTGTAGGTGAGAACTAACATGATGAGTTGCAATAAAACCAGAAGCAACATTTTCCCTGATATAGTGAACATCAATGTGAAGGTGTTTAGTTCTTTCAAGAAAACAAGGATTAGCAGCAATATGTTGTGCAGCTTTGTTATCACAAAACAAAGGGATAGGAGTAGGAATAGAAATATGTAAATCAGAAAGAAGATTAGTGATCCATGTGAGTTCACTAGTAGTGTGACTCATGCTCCTATACTCAGCTTCAGTAGAGCTTTTAGACACAACTTTCTGTTTCTTGGTCTTCCAAGATATTAAAGAAGTACCAAGAAACACACAATAACCAGTAAGTGACCTTGCTGAATCAATGCAAGCACCCCAATCTGCATCACAATAGGCATGAATTTGCAAGGTTGAATCAGCAGAATATAAAAGACCATGATGTAGAGTTCCTTTGAGGTATCTAAGAACATGCTGTGCAACCAAGAAATGAGATGTTCTAGGAGCACTAAGGAATTGACTGAGCTGTTGAACAGCAAAAGATATATCTGGTCTTGTCATGTTTAAGTACAAAAGTTTCCCTATTATCCTTCTGTAAACTTCAGGATCTGGAAGGAGATCACCAGCTTGAGTACTCAGCTTTAAACCTTGTGGAAGTGGACAATCTGCTACTTTACAATCAAGCATAGCAGTGTTATGAAGAAGATCCAAAATATATTTTCTCTGATTGAGAAGAATGCCAGTAGAGTCTCTAGATACTTCAATACCAAGGAAGTATTTGAGAGGGCCTAAATCTTTAATTGTAAAAGCATCATGTAATTGTGTTTTGAGCTGTTGAATGCATGAAAGATTAGTGCCAGCAAGCAACAAATCATCCACATAGGCTACAACAATAATGTAAGAATCTCCTGTCTTGAGTGTAAACATAGAATAGTCATATTTAGATTGCTGAAAACCCAAGTGTAGAAGGAACTTTGTTAACTCCAGATTCCACTGTCTGGAAGCCTGTTTGAGGCCATAAATGGACCTCTTTAGTTTGCAGACCTGGCCTGGCTTGGCTTTGGTATACCCCAATGGTGGATGCATATATAAATCTTCATCAATATAACCATGTAAAAAAGCATTATTGATGTCCAGTTGATGAAGTTCCATGTGACAAGCAGCAGCAATAGCCAATACAATTCTCACTGTTGTGAATTTGGCAACAGGACTAAAAGTATGCTTGTAGTCCTTACCTTTGATTTGTCTATCTCCTCTGGCAACCAACCTGCCCTTGCACCTTTCTATAGTCCCATCAGGGTTGAATTTGGTTTTAAAAACCCATTTATAACCAATAGGTTTAGTATTGGGAGGTAAATCAAAAATATCCCATGTATTATATATTAAGATCAAGAGCATCTAGCTCTTTATTCATAGCTTCCACCCATCTAGGGTCAGTTTTAGCTTGAGCATAAGAAGAAGGCTCAACATGAGACAAAACATTTGCTAAACTGGCAAAGCTTGTAGGAGAAAAATGTTGTAATTCAGGACAAGTGAAGACATTAAAAGAAGAAGAGAGAGAAGAAGAAGGTAAATGAGAAGAAGGAACAACAAAATCCTTTAACTTTGTAGAAGGCAGTTTATGTCTAAGAGATCTTCTCAGTGGGGGAGCACCAGAAGAAGAAGAAACAGAAGTATGATCAGTAGGGGAAGTATTAGCTGTAGGAGAAGAAGTAGGAGGAGAAGTAGTTAAAGTAGGATGAGAAGAATGATCATTCATAGAAAGAGGAGAAGAAATAGGCTGTGTATGAGAAGGAGAAAAGAAAAATGGAATGTCATCATCATGAATACCAGGATTCACCATAGGTGATGATATAGAATGAATAGATTCTGAAGAAACAGAAGAAGATTGAGCAAAAGGAAAAACATGTTCCTGGAATTTAACATCTCTACTTAAAAAAATTTTGTGAGACTCAAGATCATAGAGTTTATAACCTTTTTGACCATAAGGGTAGCCTAGAAAAACACATTTTCTAGCCCTTGGAGCAAACTTGTCAAAAGTTTTAATGGAAGCATAACAAAGACAGCCAATGACCCTTAAATGTTCATAAGAAGGAACAAGTTTCATGAGAAATTCATATGGAGTCTTCCATTGTAAAACAGAAGAAGGCATGAGATTGATTAGATAGGTGGCTGCCAATAAACATTCACCCCAGAATTTTTTAGGAAGAGAAGCATGAAAAGTAAGAGCTCTAGCAGTTTCAAGTAGGTGTTTATGCTTTCTTTCGACTCTACCATTTTGCTGAGGTTTACCAGGTAAACTTCTTTGATGAATGATGCCTTTACTAGCAAAAAGATGAGTACAAACTGCCTGAAAAATTTCAGTACCATTGTCACTTCTAATTTTAATAGAAGTGTTAAAATGATTCTCAACATAGGCAATAAATTCTTGTAACAAAGTAGGAACTTGGGATTTGGAAGAAACCAAATGTGTCCAAGTAGTTCTTGAATAATCATCAAGAATAGTTAAGAAATAACAAGCTCCAGATAAAGAAGGTTGCCTATAAGGACCCCAAAGATCCACATGGACTAACTGAAAAATAGCACCAGCATGGGAATGTGAAACAGGAAAAGGTGTACTATGAGATTTAGCAAACACACAAGGTTCACAACAAAAATCTGATGTATTATTAGGCTTATAAGGAAGAGACAGCTTAGACATTGTTTGAGTTGACAAATGACATAATCTAGCATGAAGAGTACTAAAATTAGGAACAGAAGTGTCAACATGAAAGCTTTTATTAAAACAAGAAGAAGATACATCAGAAGAAACAGTAGGCACAGAACTGAATTTGTATAAACCAGCCTGTTGAGAGCCAATAGCCTGAATTTCTTTAGTTGTAGGGTCCTGAAAGTGATAAGAAGAAGATGTAAAAATAGCAAGCAAATTATTTTGGGATAACAATTTGCTAAAAGAGAGAAGATTGTGTGTGAAATCAGGAATAAGTAACACATCTTTCAAGATGATTTTAGCAGTAAGATGAACAATGCCAGTAATGTAAACAACTTTAGTTGTACCATCTGGTAAACCAACTTTGATAGGTGTAATCAAAGATGTAAAAGAAGTATATAAACTTCTATCCCATATCATATGATCTGTGGCCCCAGTATCTACAATCCAAGCAAATTTGTCATGAGATTGTGAAACTGAATTAACAGTAGAGACAGACATAATACCTGCAAAATTCACAGATGAAGTGAATTCAGAAGGGGCTTGATGAGGTTGTCCTTTCACCATTTTAAGCATTTCCTTGTAAACAGCTTGTACTAGAGCAGAATCAACTTGAGCAGAAGGTTGATGTGAATGATAAGAAGGAACAATATCTAAAGGAGTAGCACCAAGACATTCTCCAGTAGTATCTCCAACATGTGCAGCTAACTTTGAAGTAGAACTAGTAGGAAGAGACTTGTTCTTCATGTTAAGAAACCATTCTGGATATACACCAGTCAACTTGAAACACTGATCCATGGTGTGACCAGATTTTTTGCAGTAATCACACTTCCTAAGCCTTGTCATATTTAATCCTTTTACCATCTCTCCTCTCAGGTTGAGAAGGATGAATATGAGCATTATTATGTTGAAAACCAGACTGTTTCATAGAATTAAATGCACTAGTCTGTAGAGAAGTGTCTTGCTGAATATTCAGTCTAGTTTGCCTTTCAACTTGTAACAGCATATAATAAGCTCTATTGACATTAGGTAAAGGATCCATGCTTAATATGTTTGTGGTAACAGTGTCATATCCTCTATCTAATCCAACTAAAAGCTGAATTAACTTTTGTTTCTGATCAGCAGCTAGAACTTTCTTTAGAATAACACAAGAACATTTAGCTAAAGCACCACAATCACAATCTGGAAAGCCATCTAACAATTGTATTTCATCCCAAACACGTTTCAATTTGGAGTAATATTGAACTATGGAATCTGAACCTTGATGAATAGAGGAAAGATGTTTATGTAATTCAAACAATTGTGGTGCATTAGATTGGCCATACCTTTCAAGAATCTCTTCATACAACTGATTGGCAGATTGTTGAAGAATGAAACCTTCAGCAATTAGTTTATCCATAGAATTCAATAACCAGGATTGAATCATGTAATCATTGCGCATCCACTTTTGTAATTCTTCAGAATCACTTGGAGGTCTTGGAGTTTTACCATCAATGAATGTTAACTTGTTCTTAGCTCCTAAAGCTAATCGAATTCCTCGATTCCAGGTTAAGAAATTATCTCCATTGAGTTTATGTGTACCTAAATGCTGATCAGGTTGATCACCAGAACCTAGGAAATACTTATCAGTATATCCTACAATGTTATTCTGATTTTGAGAAACAGAATTAACAGAAGTTTCCGTCATTTTTAATGAATCAAAAGAATGAAAATGATAAGATCAAGGAAAAATGATTCAAGAATAAGAAGAATTCAAGAATTTGAAGAAAATTTCTGGAGATTTAAGAAGAATAATCAACTTTAGAAATGTTGATTATGTAGAAACGAGAATTTCTGGAAAAGAAAATGATTTCAATTTCACAAAACGAATGAAATTGAATCAAGAAAATCGAAAAACCTTCGATTAATGCTTAGCTCTGATACCATGTAAGATGAACTGTATCATCTTAGAGAGAGAAAATGTAACTCTCAAGTATTTTGTATATTCTCAGTCTGATATTTACAATCTATGAGAGTATTTATATGCTTATTTACAAAGCGTAAACAACAAGCTACATAACAAACTCTAACCACCTTCTAACTACTTGCTAACATAATGTAACAAACTATTTACATTAGTATATACTGAGCTACACATAGGAATAATCCTTGTTGATTATATATCTTTCCCATCTTGTTTGGAGTTGATATATATTCCTCTTAATTAGTTTCTTTTATTTGAAAGATCAACTTCATTAGCTTTCATAAGTGATCATAACTTACAAAACTTTTTCCTTATCAAGGATGATAATTTGTAGAACTACCTGAAATCAAATAGATGTGTGCATTGTGTCCATTTGAGTTATTCGCTATACCTTTTCACATGGATTTTTGACACCCTAATTTAATACTCCTTCAATCTCATTGGTTGAGTATAACAAAAATCATTTTTTAAAATCTCTCTCCCCTTTTCACATGTCCACACATTTAATGTTTCCATTTTTTTCATTTTTTAAAATCATAGATAATAATGAGAACTATAAAGTGGGACGGAGGAAGTACTAGATAATAATGTTAACACAAATTTTTATATGCGGCCGACCACACGGGAAGTTATAGGTGTGGCCGCGCGCAACACGTCGTCAGCCCGTCAGCTTATTCTCAAATGGGCATATCTCACTTGTTTCTCATCGAAATCGAGCTTTTGACCAGGCGTTGGAAAACTATTGAGCCAAATTTTTATCTCTAACTTGAATCTTCCAAAAATATTAAGTGTGCTGTGAGATGTGACCTTTTGAAGTTGACCCTTATGCACAAACACTTATAAAAAAAAATGGAGTTACTCTTATGAACAGATGGAGTTACTCTTATGAACAAATGGAGTTACTTGTATTTACTATGTGAGAACCACAACCGATATCTAATACCCATAAAGAAGTAGAAGTCAGATTGATTTCTATAACATATATACCTGAAGTGGAAGCACTCAACTTCTTTTCCTCCAAGTATATGGGACAATTTCTCTTCTGGTGACCTATCTTTTCACAGTGGAAGCACTTGCTTTTCGTGACTGCTTTTGGCTTAGTGGTTGGCTTAGGTTTTTCAGAAGCAAGGACAACTTGCTTGCCTTTGTCCTTCTTGCCTACTTATTTCTTTTGAAACCCTTTCCCTTTTGAACCATCAAAACATATTTTTTTGGTTCTACGGGAATTTTCCTCTCAGCATTGACTAGCAACCCATGCAACTCTTACAAAGCCTTTTCATACTCGTTCATGTTGAAGTCATCCGGGACTGATTGAAGTTGTCAGGCAATTTATGGAGAATGATATCAGTAACCAACCCTTCCCTATAAGGGAAACCAAGTCATTCCATGCTCTCAAAAAGACCCGTCATTTTGAAAACATGTGGGTCAATAGCTTGACTCGGCTTCATGTGAGATTCCAAAATCTCCTTATTGGTCTCATACCTCTCAATTCGGGCCTGTTTTTGAAACATGGCCCTCAGCTCTTGCATGATGCGGTGTAAGCATCCTTGGTTTCGAACCTCTTTTGGAGTTCCGGCTCCATGGCGGCCACCATCAGACAAGTGATTGGTATATACCTAACATTAGCCTGTTTAGCACAACTACGTTTCTCTACTTTAATTGACACATCAGTTATCACGAAAAGTGGGGTTTCTAAGACATCATGTCTACCCTCTGACCTCAGAACGAGTCTCATGGTTCTTTCCCAATTAATGAAATTTTCTCCATTCAACCTTCCTTCTCAAGCTTGTTGTTGTATTTATTAGTCATAGTATGTATATACAGAAACAAGGAGGCAAAGTTCAATTTTATATATATAAAAGAACCAAAAAACATGCAAAGGCTTCTAGGTTGGTCACTTTATTCAATTTTAATGTCCCAATTTGAATATGTGAATACAAGATCCTATCAAATGCAACGCTAAGCAGACGGGGGCCTTATCTTATATTTACATTCTCAAGGTAAGTAAACTCTTTAACTGATTATAAAATTTTATAATTCTCGTTTAGATAGGAAAACATTGCATGCTCAAGTATCTCTTGCTTCAAAATCCAAAACGCTTTTGATGATTTTGTTGAGGATAACCAAACTAAGTAGCAAAGTTTGAATTTCACCTCATGTCCCAAAATTATTAATAATACCATGTAGAGACATGACCTATTACTATTAATTATTACGGGTTAATAAGTATTTTATGTTTGGAAAAGCTAACCTCAATATATGCGGGACCTAAATTTATTGGGAAAATTCCTCAGGTACCCCTGAGGTTTGGCGTAATTCCCAAATTACCCCCCACATTTGGGGAATTCCTCAAATACCCCTGAGGTTTGTGTTTGGGCTCAAAATACCCTTACAATGGACGGAACCCTAACGCCGCCGTTAGGTTTTCCTTCTTCCTCTCCCCAATTTTCTTGCTCCTCCCATTCCTCCACCCACTGCCAACCCCCCTCCCCCAGCCGGCGACCAACAGTCGTCGACCACCATCCACTTCGACGCCGGCGACCCTACCCTCTTCCCTTCGCCGACCAGAACAGCAGCACCCCCGGCGACCCCCCTCTTCCCTTCGTCGGCCAGAACAGTAGCACCCCCGGATACCCCACCCTCTCCCTGCTTTCCCCCACCCTCGACGCCCCCCCCTAGCCCTCCCTTTCCCCATTCTCGATCCCCCACCCCACCCAGCCTGACACCACCCCCTCCCCCTTTTCCCCCTATCGGAAATGGCCCCCCTTCCGTGTCTTCCATCGTGAGTCGACCCCCTCCCCTTCCCCACCCAGATACGCCGCCCCCAAACCTTAAACCCGCCCTCTAAACCACCCGAGGCTGCTGTTATGCTATTCTGGTCGGCGCCAACATCGAGGGTAAGGGAATCGGGAATGGGGAAGGGAGGGGGTAGGGTTGTCGGCGCCGGAGTGAGGGAAGGGGGTTTAGCAGTAGGTGGCAGAATGGGAGGAGAGAGAAAATTGGGGGGAGAGAGAAGGAAAAACCTAACGGCGTTAGGGTTCCGTCCATAGTAAGGGTATTTTGAGCCCAAACACAAACCTCAGGGGTATATGAGGAATTCCCCAAATGTGGGGGGTAATTTGGGAATTACGCCAAACCTCAGGGGTACCTGAGGAATTTTCCCAAGTTTATTATGTTGGTATTAATTAGTGAACTCTAGCGCATTGATAACCAACATACAATAAACCTATAACCATTTTAAATAATAATAAAATGCAAAGAATTAAATATGAGCTAGCTAGTATGGCCCCCTCATTCTAAAAACCTTCTTGATTGGGCACCTCCTTGGACTCTTCATGGATCTCCATCCATCTTAGTCATGAGCCTTCTCGTCTTGGGCTTGTCTTTGGATTACATAAGTATTGAAATAATTCAAATTAAAATAAATTACAGAAATACTCAACGATATGTAGATCATATTAAATTACAAAAATACATCACGATTCGCTGATCATATTTTCTAACTTAAATTTTGGTGCACAAACCATTGAATGCTTAGATTCAAAACCAACGATGATACTTGAAGAAGCGTAGTTGCCTTGGCCAGGAGGGGCATAACTTTTCCAAAACTTAGCAAGCTGTTTGATCCCGCCTTTGAAAGGTGTAGATGAAGCTTCTTCTGTAAAGACCCTTTGGGATTCAGGATCCCTCTTGTAACCAGTAGAAGGAGTTTGTTCCCATACTAGTTATTTATAACAATTATATCAAATATAAAAATTGTCATATAATAATATCACAAACTATTCTTAGTTAAAGCAAGAGGATAAAGTATTTAAACTAGTAAACCTAACCACCTAAAAGATTTTATATATCCTAGTAAAATTAGGCAACTAATTTTAATTAGATTAAAGAATCAAATTATGAAATTATTTTATAACCTAGTCAAAATAACATAACTGAAATTGCTTAATATTCTGAAAATCAGTTGTCAACATTTCAATTTTTTTTTTTGAAACAACCGTCTTTTTTGTTGAAAAACCTTGGCTAAGCAAGCTGCCCAGCAACGCCGAGCCACGCCCACCACAGCGCAGGGGTCTCGCGGCCACCCCTAGCCGACTGCCTAGCCGCCAGACCACTAAAGCACTCACAGTGGAGTGGGAGCTCCTTGCAGGAGCGAGAGCTTCCAGTCGTGGCTGCTCCTCTTCATCTTTCCTTATTTTGTGAATGAAATTAAATTTACAACTTATTTCAAAAATATTTTAGTGATCTAAATAAATTAAACATAAACTCCTTATGCCTAATTCAGAAAATTAATTTAAAATTTCTATTTTAATTAATTTTAGTACTATTCACATAAATTAATCTCTAAATCATACAAAACTCTTTTAACATGAATTAATTTGTCATACATAAACAATTTTAGATATGAAAAATCAGATTAATTATATGAATATAATATTTCAAAAAATTCAAATTAGAGATCCAATATTCAAATTTTGAATTTCGAAAATTAGGGTTCAAATTTTTGAAATTTCCAGCCATTACAAATTGAAATATTAAGCAATTAAATCTCTATTTAATCAATTCCAATTAAATCACTCAATCCATAATTCAATTTCGCTCCTTAATCAAATTAAAATTAGCCATAAACATCAAAATAAATCATATTATAATGACTAAAAAACTATATGCAAGGGGCTAAACTGATACCACTGTAGGATTATAGGTTTTATAAGCGGAATTTCATGAATCTAATTTATAAGAACCTAAAACAGGATGCATATACAATTAAGGATCACATAATAGTTTAGAGTATAACCTTTGATGCGTGAATTCCACAAAGAATCGTCAAGATCTCGGAGAAAGAACCTCATATGTGATTCCTCTACTTGGTCCACCAAGCCGGATCAACACTCCAAATTTTTTCTTGGGGTAAATAACGTGATTTTTGAGAGAGAAAATATTGTGAGATATTGTATCTTTTATTTTCTGATAACTTGACTAATTATAGGAATAATTAGGCTAAGTAATCCCAACTATTACTCCTCTTGGCCAGCCACCCTAGAGTTCTTTGTGAGCTCTACGTTTTCTTTTATTGATCCAAATTTAATGTGTAACCTTGTAAGATCTATTTAAGGAAGCTTTGGATTTATTATTTACTAACCCAAAGATGAAAGATCTATAGCATTCTCTAGCAAAACGTAACGACGACCCAATTAAATGAATTATTATCTCCATAATATGATCCATATTGTATTTAATAATTGCAATAGAATTGAGGACATAATTCCTTCATCCATATCTATGAATGAGTCAAAACTTGAGGTAGAAGAACGAATTACTTGCTTCACTTTACATGCATATCTTATGCATAATCATGTCAAAAATTCGTTGAATACTGGATCTTACTCTAGTTACAATCTTCTATATCATATATCCTTCCTGATCAATGCTCCTGAAGTCCAAACTGAGACTTTTACAACAAAGGTATAAGTTTAGTTCAATAGGTAGAAAATTAATAATTAAAAACCACAAAAAAGAATCCCTGTTAAGCAACCTTACTATTCTATAGCTTCTTTCAAGTAGCTTTTCTCTTTTTTTGCAATCTTTGCAACTTCTGCCATTTAAGGTAAATCTGGTAGGACAACCCAGAGAAGACCATAACAACGCTGCTCCATTGACGTGTGGAGAGAGGATTGCCACTGAGAAGGGAAGAGACAACAATGCTAACAAACTTGCGGGTGGTTGTGATAGTCGTGTTAGTAAGAGAGCCAAATCTGCTGATGGTTAGGAAGATAAAGTTTTGGCCAACTGCACCACATAAGCAGTAGAAAAGGATGTCCCATCCCGCCTCTGGATGCTGCTGACAGAATCGAATGGCCTCATAACCACTGGCTTGGGGCCAACCGAACATGTAAACCACATTGTATATAGTGCCCCAGAGATTCATTCCTAGCATGATATCCCAAGCACTTGTTTTTGGATACCTGCAAAAAGTGTGATGATCATACAAGTCTACCAAGCAAGAAGTAAAAGATAAAAATAATAGATTATTGAGTTCCAGGAACACAAGTTATGCTACAGCATAGAAGATGGAAGCTCTTTAGGCAGGGTAGAACATCAAGCAGTTTACCTTTCAGAAAGGTGCACAACAGTACAAGTAATGCTAAAAGGAGAAGAAAAAAACTAGAATACCTTGCTGTTATTGAATCCTGTGTAGCATTTGTGAACCCATCAAAAGCAAGGTTCAGGAAACACAGCCCATATCCAAGAGGTGCATTAGGGCGCGCCAGTTTACTTATGGTCTTTGCACTAGTCTGTGGAGCAACATATCAAGTATAAGATACAAGAATATTCTAATTCTTATGACCAAAAATACTGACAAGCAACAGCACCCTCCAAGAATGCCAATTAGACAAAAGGGAGAAAAGATGTTGCTAACTAATTAGAAGTTTGGTGCACATCTCACCTTAGACAGTGCAAAGAGTGACACACCTCCTGCAACAAGGAGTGTGCAAATATACTCTGAATATGTGTATCTGATGCCATATACAAGAGCACCCATAAGCATCACTGCAGAAGGTAAAGGAATAACATTAAACAACTTACATGGGAATATAGCATTACCTACAGGATTTAAAACATCAATGCTTTTTAATTATCAAAGATAAAAAAAAAAAAAAAAAAAAAAGGCACAACAATATGGCAGCATTGACAAAATCAATATAGTATACCCGCTTTACCATATACCCAAAGGCTATCAATAAAAAGACTCCAAATGAGCAATAAGGAAAAATAGTATTGGGTGTAAGGTGCTGCCCAGTGTATCTGGTACATTGTACATTCAGACTTTTAATAATTTATCGACTAGCTCTCTAGGGCAATGTTACCTAATTCGCGGTATGAAAATGGGTACGGAACACAATAACCAAATTATGTTAAAAAGACCCAAAAGTACACCATTTGTACCAATATGTGTTTTTTCGATCAAAGATAGCTCTAGAGAATTAGGTAATGACATTCCTACATTTTCCCTGCAATTTGAAATAGTTACATTCTTCTGCGTTTTCTCGATCAAAGATTGCAGGGGCCTTAGAGAGTTAGGTAATGACATTCCTACATTTTCCCTGCCATGCCCAACAGCTTGATATAGTTACATCCTTCTGTACTCTGTACCAAGAAAAGACTAGCATAAACAGGCAGCTGCACTCATTTCCAACTTCACAGCTCCAAACCCCCATTTCTAGAGCCATCTAAGCTCGAATTTGGAAGTATGAAAAAGGGTCTGTTCCTTGTGTGCCTCAGCTCTATGAAAAGACTAACATAAACAGGCAGCTGCACTCATCTCCAACTTCACAGCTCCAAACCCCCATTTCTAGAGCCTTCTAAGCTCGAATATGAAAGTATGAAAAAGGGTCTGTTCCTTGTGTGCCTCAGCTCTATGAAAAGACTAACATAAACAGGCAGCTGCACTCATTTCCAACTTCACAGCTCCAAACCCCCATTTAATTTCTTCCAGCTACATCATGACCACATGTGACAACTACAGGACTTGAACAAGAGAGGCTCCCACAACTCCATAAAATGTGATGGGAGCTTAGTCCTTACACAGAACAATAGGTTCTGATTCTCAAGCATCACAACTAGTACTTACAAATCATCTCTTATCCTCAAAAGCTCCCTCAGAAACTATTACTTGCATGTTGCATGAATTGCACGGAGTGTGGAAAAGTTGACAATTTATAAATTGTAGACCACAAGCTGCTTCAACTCCACAAAATTGAACACCTCTAGTGCACGATTTATGGAATAACTGATACTTATTCAGCACCAATATATTTCCATTGATTCCATGAAAATTAGTTTTGAAGACAACAAGGCAGGATAAAGTTGCCATGTTTACCTGGAATCATCTTCGAGGATTTTGCAAGGACCTGCAAAGAGACACTCTCTTAGAACGAAAGATCAACAGTGTTTCTGAATTATTTGAAAACATAGCAAGAAAGTTATTCAAAATCCTGAAACAAAAATGGGGTATTGCTATAGATCTATGGCGATGAGTTGCCTTTGTCAATATTAAAAAAGTGTTGTTGTGCAGGTGTCGGGTGAAAAAAGTAAAACAAAAACAACAGAAAAATCATTTGAGCTCAAGTACATTGCTGGCATTAAGAGCAGATGTTTACATGCTAAACATAAACATCCTACCCACTTCGTCCTTAGTGTTTTCACCCTAAACCAGTCTTGGATCAAACATGTTCAAAATAAATTTAGGTAAGTAGAGTTAAGGGATACCAAGTTCATCTTACAAATCAAGATAAGTCAAATTAAGTTACAAATAAGATCAACATGTTCACGTAAGAGGTTTTCAAGTGAAAAGAACGAAGCTTTAGTCCGTGAAGCTTTTCACTGGAGAATAGCATAAATGATCACGAAGAAGCATCACAAGCTCTGATGGCTGGTTGTTAGGTGGAACTAAAAGGTGGTAAAATGAATGAATATCTTGTAGTTTTGCAAGGAAAGTTCAACCGATTAAATCTGCAACTCATTCGCAACTATGACTTTTCCATCACCTTTTCCATCATAAATTTTTATTAAACCTACTCTAGAAGGTTGAACTGAGTGATAATAGAAAGTTAGAAACTTATGGGGGGAAAAAACTACTCACGGGAGAACTTGCATTGTTACGGACTTTAGCATAGAATTTTCCTTAAAAATTCAAGTAGGCGGTAAAGGACATTAATACACATCAAAACCAAGTCGAAGCCCGATTGCCTACTCTCTAAAGGCAATCAACCTATTGCCAATTTCTTCCATTCTCGCTTTCAAGCTTCGTCAAAACAACATTTGTAATGCTCTCTATAATTCAAACACCATATGCTAAAACTTCAGAATTCCTCCGTCCACAAAAAAATCAACACATTGTCTCAGCTCACTATAATTAGACACTCAGCACGATTTCACTAAAATACATGCATCTCAAATTGCATGCATGACTAAGTGCACATTTGGTATACATGGGAATATAATTCCTGTAGGAAGTTTCATTTCCTAAAAAATTACTCCTTTTATGTAATTCCTAGGAAATGGCCTAAATTTGTTTGGTTGACATCAAGAAATTTGCAAACATGAATTCTGATTAACCAAGAAAGGGGTGGGTAATTAAATTCCCACATTTTGTGGGAATTTCAATTTCCCAAGGAATTACCATTGCACCCATTTTCTGAACTTCCAGTCAACCAAACAACTTCTCAAATGAGAAAATCATAGGAATTTTCATTGCCTACCTAAATTCCTATCAACCAAACGAGCGCTAATAGTATTTCCAAAGGGAGGAAATGACTTCTCATTCTTCTATATACCTCGCATTTCTATTGCAAAATCCACATAAAACCAACCAGAAAACACCAAACGACGCAAGGCGAGATTGAAGCAATACCTGGGCAGGATAGCTAATGTACTTCAAAGCTTCAATACCCATAGCTGGACCAATAGTGTTAGTTATACCAGCACTCCAATAACTCCACATTGGAGCTCCTCCCTTACTTCCCCTTGACCAAATACTGATCACTGTTCCCCCCAAAAACCAAAACAATATAACATTTACATTAGATTAAATATCTCAACATTATTACCCAATCAAAAATTAAAAACATTAGCTTAATCATTGTCACAATATTGCTTACTTATAAAAGACCACACTAAACACACAACATTTTGCGCCAAATTCAAAAACGCTAGATGTTCAAATCTCTTCTTATCAGCCCCAAATCTCTTCGTCGACCTGCAGTTGTTTTCAACATTCAAAAACAACAAAAACGACAATTAATCTCACACACCCATTAAAAATTCAAAATTCCAAATACCCACATAATTATGAACCCTAAATCAAATTCTACGAATGACCCATCAAATTTCACTACAAAATATACAAACCCAAAAAAACGAGAGTGATCAATTCTTCATATAACGTAATGCCCTAAAAAATAAAAACGATCATAAAAAATGATAAAATAAAAAAAAGAGGGAGAAATTAAGAAATTACAGATGTTCCTGAAGAACGCCTTGAGAAATGTAAGCAGCCCAAATTCCGGCGACGCAAAAGCTCAACAACAGCACACGGCCAAATCCTGACGCATGAACTTCCATTTCCGGCGACTTTTTTTCGCCGGAAAATTTTCCGACGTTTAATGCGGATCACACGAATCCCCCAAAAGAAATTTAATTTAATTTAATTTAATTTAATTTAATTGAGATAAACATAAAAGTATAAGAATTAAAATAAGATTTAGTTTCTATTTTCTTATTTTTGTAACTTGAGAAATAAAATTTGGTTGTGTTCTTCAGTGAGTTTGGTATATTAGTAATTAGTATGAATAGAAACAAAAATAAAAGAAAAAGACAACGTGGAAATTTATTTATGTCCTAGCTGACGTAGAATGAATACGTGGCGGAAGATTATTGGATGGAAGAGAGGGATGTTGAGTTTCTATTGGTTAATTGAACGCGGAGCTCTGTCAAGGGGGAAAGTACGAGTAGGAGGGGACAACTGGGTGGGTCCTTGCTGTGGGACCCGTTTTCAGTTTTTTGTGTGGAGGTGGGCCAGGTTAATATTGAAGTGGGCCTATAAATTGGGCTTTTCTTGCATCTTGATCCATATTTGAGCCCAATCTAGAAAGATTGTGGTTTATTTTTTTGAAAAAATTAAACAGATGGTAACATCATGAATTCATGATTAAGTCATAAATTAGTGAACCCCTAATCGTCTTCTATGCTTGACAGGAATGTGTAGGTCAATTACGGTGATAACTGAAGAGAGACTAGAGCTGATCATTTTGGCCCGGCCCGGCCCGTTTTTAGGCCGGGTTTTGGGCAGATTTCCGGTCGTATTTTTTTTTTGACTTTGGGCAAGTCAAAAACGATTTTTAGTCTATTTTTTTGGCCCGGCCCGTTTTGGCCCGCTAAAGCCCGCTAATTTGGGCCCAAAATAACGGGCTTTGGACACAAAAATTCGACACGATTTTAGGTCCGGCCCGACCCGACCAATGGGCAAATTTTTTTGTCCACGGCCCGGCCCATGATCACCTCTAAGAGAGACAAGTTTGTAATATAAGGTACAAGAACAATTGAGAAAAAAAAGTTTAAAAAAGGGTGAAAACTACTATTGTACATGTCAAACAAACCGGTTTGAGTTCGCAAGCAGACACTTTGAGATTGGGAATATGGTAAGGGGAAACCATATCCCAAAGTGCCCCTAGTGGAGATTGAAACCCCAATCTTGAGTTGGAAGGTTCTTTCTTTACTACTAGACCAAGCTTTGCTTGGTAATTGCACTTTGCAATATGGTATCTATTTGATTGCATATTCCATCATTATTATTGCAAAATTTTAATATTTCATTATATTTGTTTGACACAAAACTCTATAAATGATCTATTTGACTGCATATTTTACAACTTTTGTTCGTGTATTGATATTTAAAAGTTTGTCACTTGATTGACAAGTTTTGCTAATCATTTGTATTAATCTAGCAGCCCTCGCATTTGATCTTTAGATCCTATAGTTGTCATTTTCAGTGTGCAAACATATTTTTTTCCCACATAAATAAACAACCTTTGTTTATTTTATAACAACATCACACCCACATAAATAAACAACCATTGTTTATTGTACAACAACATCAGTTTGTAAGAGCTTCTCTACAAGTATCAGTTTATTGATGATGTCTTTTTGCCAATAAGTTTGTTGTTCATCTGTCCATCTACAAGATTTGCACCCATGCTCTCGATTTTAGGGTTGTCTACTTGTAGATTTTACATGTTAAGAATATTCTTTCTAACCCCTTTATCCATGACTTTAAGGTAGGTGGTGGAAGTCCAAATTTGCGTTTAATCGAATTAACAACAGTTAAGCTTGACACTTTACATTATTACATAGCCATCAACATTTTTAATAAGTTCAAATTTACAGCCATTTGAAAACAAAGTGCGTGAAAGCAATAAAGGAATAATCTTTTAATAAAGGAATAATCTTATATATATCCCCTCGTCCCTCGCTCACAAAGAGAACAAAATTACAAAAGTACGCCTTACTAGTTACCACCTTAGAAGCTAAGCGCTAAGCGCTAAACATACCTCTTCTAATAAGTAATAACCAACTTATGCTATATTGGTATGGCCTTGACTACTATGACGACCAAATGTCCAGGACCTCTACACCTAACGAAGCATCCTTCCAAAGATGAGGAAGTAGTACACACGGAAGCACCTAATCTCATCTAATCTGCTAAAAATAAACATATCTAGTGTGTATGGCCGTGTGAACACATAGAACAAAACCCCAACAAATACAATTATCACTTAAAGTTGATGCATAAAGTTGATACAAAGAAAAAAAAAATAGCAAGACTTTTACATTCAAGAGAGTTGCTCTGCGATTTCCTACCATCCTTTTTCAAGACTTTTCTCCTTTTTTCTATAAACCATTTGCAATTTGTATTATTTTAATCTATGATTTTCTCTGTTTTGCTTCTTCTTTCTTCTTCCTAGAAGCTTGTTAAATCCCCATGTGAGAATTAGTAGGAGAGAGAATTTGTATTATCCTTTCTTATTTTTAGCTACTTACTTAATTCTTTCAACACTTAATTGTTTAATTTTTGATCTTTAAAAAAAAAAGTTTCTTGTTTTAGAAGCTCTGTGTTTTTGTGGTAGATTCCTCTGACTGAAAACTCAGATGGGAAATTGCTTCGGTTCTTCTGCACAAGTGGATTCTTACAACTCTCATCCTACTTCTGGTATTTTTGCTAATTTTTGTGTTGTTTATTACATTTCTAATTATGGGTATTTGTTTAAATTTCGAGTCTTGTGTACTATATATGTTAAATCTATTTATGATGTTAATTATTGATGTTAATATTATATGGGTTCTGCATATTATTGCTTGGGTTGTTTAGGGTATTTTCCTAATTCTTGATTTGGGATCTTTTGGTTGAAATGTTTGAAGTTTTTATTTAAAATTTTGTTTTGGGGAATTAACATGTTTGAGTTTTGATGGTGGGTTTAGGTTTAGTAAATTCGTTGTAGCTAAATTTTTAAGGATGAAATTGAATTATCCAGATTCAGTAATTTTGTAGCTTCCTGATCTTTTTTGAAATTTACTCAATCCCTCATGAAATTTTCTGTTCTTTTGCGTTTGATGTTTCTATGAAGTTTTCGTCTTTCTTAGTATAGTTTCATCCTTCAGGCTTCATCAAAGTGGTAAAGTCATGGTGAATCCTGAATCCTGAATCATCTGTGAGAGTCTTTTGAGAAAATGTATGATACTTCTGAGGATGGAGATTGTTTTCGGACTTGTTGACGATTTGCTATATTTATTCAAGTTCAAATGAATCAAATCTTAGTTATGTGAATCTTTGGAGGATTGATTTCAATATCTCATTTGAACTCAAATCATTTAGTCAACTTTATGAGATTAACGGAATGATGATGAAATAGGTTGTGTATAATATTTCCATTGAGTGTTCAATAAATCAAATCTTAGTTATTTGTATCTTTGGAGTATTGATTACAATATCTCTTTCGAACTCAAATCATTTAGTCAACTTTATGAGATTAACGGAATGATGACGAAATAGGTTGTGTATAATTTTTCCATTGAGTGTCCAAGAAATGGAAATGTAAAAGTTTTTCAGAATGATGTACTCAAAAGTAAGCTCTTTTTTTAATTTTATCCTGTTTATACTAGTACCGCTCATAACAGTATAAAACTAATCATACGTCTTTGACACCTATTATATGTATCGTAATAAAACTTATTAAGTAAGGCTCGTCAAATTTAAGCACAATCTTTTATTATTGGATCCCCTGATTCATTTACTTGCATTGAGTGTGGCATCAACGCTGTATAATCATTGCTGGGGTTGAAGGAAGTAATTTTGTTAGTGAATGTTTATTGTTGCCTCTGAGGCAATGTAGACAATTACCTTGCTTGGCATTGAAACTGTTGGCTGGTTTGACCTTTTTGTTAGAATAACTGGTGTGGTTTTTAATTAGTATATAATATGGAAATGACTAAATTTTTGACTCTTTGTTGAAAATATGACCAATAAGCTCATCAAATGCTGAATTTTTCGCTTCTCAGCCAATTGAATTACCAGATATACTATCTGGCTATATGACCTCATTAACAAGTTTTTAGCCTAAAACCAATCAAAAAGTTGACCAAAAGCCATTTATCAAACATGGCCAATGATGGTGTAATTGGTAACTGCATAGATGATACTTCTGCCATGCTCTTTCTGATGTCTAGTGTCTATGTGGAGAAGGTGTAATTAGTTTGTTTTCTGGTTTGCAGTTTAAGTGCATTGAGTTACCACAAGATTGTGGTGAGTAAGCTGAGATATATACTGATTACTGTTGCAGAGCTGGATAGTGGATACCCACTAATATTATGCTCAAAACTCGTCTTGTAATTATTTATTTAAGAGCATTTCCTTGCTTGAAGTCTGTGGTAATGTGACATTGCTTTCTACCTAACTTTGTGATTTATGGCTGCATAATTTTCCTTGTGTTACTGCAATTAATGGCCCGAAAACACTGATAAAATTCAACAACTAGCGGCAAGACTTACTAACTGATTTGCTAAGAATATGTTAGATGTGTTAGTTTCTCAAGCGGACACATTCTCGGATAGCTTAGTTTACTAGAAAGCTTCGAGGCTATGTTTTGCATGTTACCCAATTTTCATTCAGGACTTTAGTTTTCAAGGGTCATTCTCCATAACATTTATGTATTGTATCTAGGCCTCTAATCAAGAGTTTGTGCTTTCCTATCATTGATCTTTGAGTTTGGTCTATCTAGTGCAACTTTATTTGATATTAGTCATTCACTTTGTGGATTCTCTGCATCTCGCTTACCCTCTATCTATAACTTATTGCAAAAAGGGGGTATCATGGGGCATAACCAGGCTTGGTTGTGGAGGGGGGATAGTATAACAAAGAATTCTAAATATGGTTGTGGAGGGGGGCTAGTTTATCAATAAAATATCTTTTGTTTTCATTTTTTTAATCTTCTTAGCCTATTATAACCAGTACAGGGGCCATGGCCCTCTTAGGCCTCTACTATGCCTCGCCCCTGTGTCATGGTAAACCCGATCTTAAACCGTTGCTATCGTGGAAAACTTAACTTTTTCTGGACATCCCCAAAATAACATGATATATATATTTGCGTCTCTCCCCTATTCCCCCCTTTCTGCTTCAACTTTTAATATTAGAAGCTCGCTGTTATCAGCCACAGGAGCCTCAAAAGTTGCCAGTGTTGGGAGGATAAGCCACTCCTCGAACCTGTCTAGTCCGATTGTCTCAGCACCAAGTGTCAAAAGTAGCAATCGAAGTCTTCCTAATCCGAGATCTGAGGATGAAATATTGTCTTCTTCTGGTTTAAAAGCCTTCTCCTTCAACGACCTTAAGACTGCCACCAAAAATTTCCGTCCTGACAGCCTTATTGGCGAAGGTGGTTTTGGTTATGTTTTCAAGGGGTGGATCGATGAGCAGACTCTCTCTCCTTCAAGACCTGGATCCGGAATGGTTGTTGCTGTCAAGAAGCTTAAACCTGAAGGTTTCCAGGGTCATAAGGAGTGGTTGGTACGTTTCTCAACCTGTTGTATTTATTCACTTCTCAATGGACTTCTATTGTTTTCTTATAGCTTTTTGTTTTTTTTACCTTACTGCAGACAGAAGTAAACTATCTTGGCCAACTACATCATCCTAATCTAGTGAAACTCATCGGATACTGTCTTGATGGTGACCACCGGCTATTGGTATACGAGTTTTTGCCCAAGGGGAGCCTAGAGAATCACTTGTTCAGACGTAAGTGGCTTAATTCTGGTGACAGTGTCTTGTTCTATGAGTACAGTTATGCTTTTAAGAAAATATGTCTTTGGTAAAACACCTGAAGATCATTCTAACTTCATATGTATGTGTAATTTATGCAATTATGTAATGAGCCTTACAGCAATTTGGATTTTACTATTTATGCGTGCTGTGCTTTTACTGTTTGCTTTGTGTTGAATTGCATGTGCGTATTTTGAAATATGACCATTAATCATTGCAACTAAGATCGATTTTATACCTGTTTCTTTATTGGTGTGCATCTTCTTTATAAGTGTCTTTTGAGCCCCTTTTTGTGTTGGTCCTGTGCACTAGCGGATTCATGAAAAATAGTTATTGGGGGCAAAAAAAATTGGAAATTTGTAGTTTGGTTGCAAATAGTCAATTTTTAAAGCAATATATTCAAAAATTCCAAATTTATTATGAATATATCCAAACATTTCACAATCAAGTGGGGGCAACTGTGCAAGTGACCGAACTCCTCCCAAGCTAGTTCTGCCACCGAGTCTTGTGATTATTGGCAAAGAGTTTATTTATGTTGCTGTTGACTCTGGACATCAGCTGCATTGATCAAAATGTGTTGCCTTCTACATTGCAGTTCAATATTTGCTATTTTGATTTTTGAAGTCTCGGTGATTTGACGAAGAACAATTTCTTTCAGGGGGACCTCAGCCAGTCTCATGGGCAACAAGGATTAAAGTGGCTATAGGTGCTGCAAAAGGACTGTCTTTCCTTCATGATGCTGAATCACAAGTCATCTATCGTGATTTCAAGGCTTCAAATATCTTGCTTGATGCAGTATGTTCAGACTTCAGCATCATATTATTGTGTTATTTCCTCCATTACCAAGCAGTTTTCTGATATTTGTTGTCATACTTTCAGGAGTTTAATGCCAAGCTATCCGATTTTGGTTTGGCAAAGGCAGGGCCCACCGGGGATCGTACTCATGTATCAACTCAGGTCATGGGCACTCAGGGCTATGCAGCACCCGAGTATGTAGCTACAGGTGGGAATGTGGGATAACTGATTATAAGATCTCAAAATTGTTTTTTGTTGCCTAAATTTTATTCGCATTAATTTCTTCAAGACCACTCCTAATTTATTCCACTTTGCACAAAACCATTTTTCAGCTTTTGCTTTCAAGTTTCAACCACTTACTTTTTTCGTTAAGAATTTAACAAGCATGGATTTTTTTTCATTGAATAGAGGTGTCTCATTGCCGTCGAATAGTCAAGTGCATACTTAAAATATCACCCCTTTTAGATGATTATAAACAAAACTCTAGCTACTTTGCAATATTGGACTATAGGAGTCGTTTTTAATGCATATTCCTTCCTTTTTTTCAAATTTGCGCTGCTCCCTTCTTGTTGGTGTTCAATTTTCAATCTCTCTTCTCCCACTCATTTTCTTTCTTATTCTTCTTTACTGCCATATCTCTTAGTTAGCTACCTTGATTTTTTTTTTTTTTTTTTTTCAAATTACGAATTTTCCTCTGTATCTTTCTTTTAAAATTAGCATTTTGATCATGCCATGATTACTTCATCTACAAAATTGCATATTTTGAGCTGTTGTTAGTTTTGTGATCTTCCCACCAGCTCTTTCCTCTTTGAGAGATCCAAAAAGAAATAGGGTCTTTTGAATTGCTTCATCATCTTCTTTGTTATATTTGTTTCTCGTCCTCTCTGGATTGCTAAAGTTATGTTTCAATTACTAAATAAGTTCGAAACCTTCACATGCAATGTTCATATTGATTGGCTTTTCGAACACTAAAATTCTAGCTTCTTTCACCAGGCCGCCTTTCAGCAAAGAGTGATGTCTATAGTTACGGGGTTGTCTTACTTGAACTATTGACTGGACGGCGTGCACTTGACAAATCAAGAGTTGGTGTAGAGCAAAGTCTGGTGGATTGGGCAAAACCATATTTGGGTGACCGGAGAAAGCTATTCAGAATCATGGATACCAAATTGGAAGGCCAATATCCCCAAAAAGCTGCTTTTACAGTTGCTACACTTGCTATACAGTGCCTAACTCCCGAACCAAGGTCAAGGCCTAAAATGTCGGAGGTCTTAGAGGAACTCGAGAAGCTGCAAGACCTAAAAAACACAAATAAAAGCTACAAAAACATTTCGAGCCCCATGCATTCTCCAATGAGAAGCCATCATTCTCCCATGCGTTTGACACCCTCGGCATCTCCATTGTCCTCTCACCGGCAATCTCCTCTTGTTCGTTGATTCTGAAGATTCTTCTTCCCTGTTGTTGGTGCATCTTCACCTTCTTAAGTACTACGTATGTTGCAGTTTGTATATATTGTTAGCTCATCCTTGTACAAGATTGTTTTCAGCTGCAACCTTAGGTAATAGTATACTGTCACCTGCCTGTTTTCTCTGAAATTGTTTTGAAGAGAAGTAAAGTTTTGTATTTTATTTTTCGGGTTTGGTGTCAGTTCTCTGGTTTGTAATTGCACAGGATGAAATATGCCAAGTATATAGGAGCGTAGAATGCTTCTCGAAGGCGTTTGTTGTATTATCATTCATTGATTGAAAATTTCGACATACGTTTTCTTTTTAACTGTAAATGTTTGGTGACTGTGTTCAGCTTCTTTGCTCTCGTACTTGTGCTCATGTTTTACTCTTCTAGAAGGGTTTTGTGAAGTTATTTGTGCATGTTTTTGAATGCTTATCAAGATTTTATTAGGTAAAAATTTGACTGATTTCTGTGTCCGTGCACTGACAAACTGAACAAAGTATAAACCTGTAGAAACACACTATTGAACAAAATCTAAGAGAATTTTCCCACCAGTACCAGTACCAGTACCAGTACCCTTATCTAGATTGTAATATTGGGCTCCTTCCTTATAGAGGACTTTGTTCATATAAAATGAGGTCTCACCAATGACCTGATCTCTTAGCATAAACCATGTAGCAGCAACATAGATTTTTATGGAATCACGGTATTTTGTTCTGTCTACTATCACCATGCTATCCACACCTGTGAAGAAGAAGCAAGGGTTCCACTCAGGGTTGTTTTCGCCTACTTTGTCGATCGCCGTTGATGGATTTACTTGGCTACATGTATCACCCCATCGTCCCAATATCTGCACAATGGCGTAGGTATGCAGCTTCCTCCCTAGGCTCAATATCCGCCACCAAAGTGGTGCTTCTAGTTTAACCCCCGACAATAGCCTTAACTCCGAATACCGAAGAATCCTTCTTACTCTTGATTGTTGCCATCCCAATCTCAATCTCAATGCTGCCCTTTCTTTACTAGTTTTCTTGTAAAATATAAGTCTTCTCCTTCGTTGGGCTTTTTAAGTATTTTAGAGTTTTTTTGCGGAAATATACCAGGGTATACCTCACTAAATTTTCTTTGTGGGGATAATACCAACCTAAATTTAAGTTTTGTTAAAAGTCACCAAAAATACTATTTTCGGCGAAAAAGTCAAATTTTCGGCCTTTGACTTGGTAGGAAAAGATACTGAATAACATTTAAGAATATATATATGAGGCAATAATGAACCTAATAATGAATCTAAATTCTCTAATAATACAACTTAAATGTACCCAAAAACTATTTTGCAGCGGAAGACTAATTCAAATCTAATGCAACTAATATGAGGTGGAGGAAAAACTACATGTTTTAGGGATTGATTTTCATTTAACAAGACAAATGACAAAAATATTTCCTACAAATTAAAATTACCACTTATTACCACTTATGAAATGGACTTTAAATTCATGTCACCGTCGAGATTAAGTGATTTTGGGCATTGTTTTTTTCCCGATCTGTTCTTCTTCAGTCGTTTTTCTTTTTCTTTTTCTAGCAGTTGCATTACAAATTAAAATTCACATGATCTCCAATTCTCCATTACAAAAATATTATTAAAGTTTGTTTTTCTTTAACACGCAAGTCTCTAACTATAATGTTTAGTAGTCATGTTTGTTAGCACTAATTAACAACTTAGCATCACATATCTAATCATGAAAAGCATGAAACTTTCATTATATATATGAAGGAAACACTCTGATACGTTTTTACGTTTGTTTTCGAAGTTGTACCAAAATAATTTCTTTAGCTTGAAATGGCATGTACAACGAACAATAATCATGCTCACCTTCTCATTATTCATCTTTTTGTGTTATGCCTTGTGATAATTTTGGAGAAAAATAAAGCAGACGTTGGCACTGTAAGTATTCATGATTCTTGTCCTCTTTAAGTCTTATCCTTCAATTGTTATACAAGAGATAAGAATATCTCCCTTGTTTTTTTTAAGCGACAAATATATCCCTTGTTGGTTACGTATATAAAGGCATGTATAAACAAATCATTAAAACAAGTGCCAACAATTTGTGTAAAATTAAACGGTTGGTCTTGTAAGAGACAACCTACTTTTCGTTTAAAATTAGGCACGACCGAAGGCCAATATAAAAAAGTGAACATGCCACCTTTTGTAATATAGTGACTATTAGTTTAATTTATTTATGGACTAGTTTAATCTATTTCGTAACCAGTTTAATCTATCTAGAAGTGACATTCTCTAACTCTTTCAGTGACTAGTTTAATCCATTTAGTAACTAGTTTAATCCGTTCGGTAAGACTACCGAGTTATTTTTTGAAATTCTCTGTTGTAGTTTGAGAATCAAGAAAATAAAGAAAGGAGAAGAGAAGGGATGACTAAGATATTGTTGGGTTATTGTGAAATTGAATGGGCTTATTAGAAAAATTCATTATTGAATTCGTCTAGTTTATGTTAAAATTAGACCGCCTCTTCTAATAATTTGTGTAAAACCAATTAATCACCTTATTTGTTGCAATTCAATTCGTTGTGCCATGAGCCATTTTCCCAAGATAAATTGATAAGGAACTCATGTTACGTTCCTACTTATGCTATATATCCACTTGAAATATTAAAAATTTAAACAATAATTGTAACTGATGAATAAGCTAAATCCTAAATATTATTAATAACATAAATTTAATGGATGGATTATTCACTGAGTAGATAATACTTTTTTCTGCTTTCATAAAAAATGTGCAATTATAGTAAGCGGCTAAACATGATTATGAATGATCAACTTTAGCTACGTACATATTTAGTTTGAAATCAATAGATAAGGTAGTTTAAACTTTAAATTTTGGTTCTTCCAACTTAAAATATAAAATTCTTTATCTCAACTTGTACAAACTAATCCTTACCTTAGCTTATTGGTTCTTGCTATTTAGGTAGCTTATATTGTTTAGTTCCCAATTTACTAACTGTTTTCATAACTTAATGTAGTCCTTGTGTGAACTAATAAAAAAAGGAACAAATTAAACCTAGCATAACTTGTATTTTTGATACTTATTCCCTCCGTTTTATTTTAATCTACACACTTACACTTTTCACGCATGTCAATGCAAAACTTTGAGGACATATATCTTTACTTTTGTATTTGTAAAAATTATAAAAAGTATATATATTAATAAAATACATGTTATGATGAATCTAACAAGATCCCACACGACTGTATTTTCATTCGCGTATAAATCAGAAATGATGGTCAAAGTGAAATTTATGAAAAGTGTAAAATATCAAAGTGTATAAATTAAAATGAAACGGAGGGAGTATTAATGAAGAACAAAGAACAACAACGATCATAAAAAAGCATAACTTCCTAAAATTTGTATATAAAAATGATCTTTATCAAAAATGTATGTTTTGCTACTTTGGATGATTAATTCTTTGATTTTTTGCGTTACATGAAGTGGTTTAACCATGGAGGCAATCTAGCAAACACTAGGGCACGACCCTTTGGAGAGCCATTTATAAATCGCAATTACATCCAAAGATTACATCTAAGGTGGAAATACTTTGTTGGGAATGATATAACAGCAACACCAGCAATATCAAACGGCGTCGTTTATTTTCCTGCATGGGATGGGAATTTATATGCAGTAAATGCATTTACTGGTGACCTTATATGGAAAGTGAACCTTGGCCAACTAACTGGGTTAGCTCCTGTTGGTACTTATGTTAATGTAACTGTAGCACGAGCTACACCCACCGTAACACACGATATGTTGATCATCGGGATCTACGGCCCCGCCGTCGTCGTTGCGATCAATCGCTTCTCTCCTAGGCTTGTTTGGATGACAAGGCTTGACCCTAATCCTCTAGCTTTGATTACCATGTCTGGAACTGCTTATCTAGAGTAAGTCATTCTTCATTTTAGTGTTTAGATTTTTTAAAATCCGTCTCTAACTCGAATTAGCGACAAGGGTTTTAGAGAGGGACAATATCCGTCTCTAAATCCGTATAGCGACGGATTTGACCTATTTAGGGACGGATTTTGTCCGTCTCTAAATGGACTTTTTTTTGTAGTGAACATTCATGCATTCCACCTTTTCTATGTGGCTATTAAAAGAGAATAGTTTTTACGATATTGCAACTATTTACTTTTTCTTTTAATAAGGTAAGTTGAAGTCATTTGCAAAGCATGAACTAGGAGGAATTAAGGGATTATGTTTATAAAAGGTGAGACCCGATCTCATGACTTTTAGGATTGGAGGTGATACCAACACCAGACTATCACTTGCTGCTCACAATATTACAAGTTGATTGCAATTACTACGTGCAAGTAATTGTTGTAAGGATAGTAATACTTTGGTTTTGTCTATTTTCTCACGTACAATTTAAGCATAATAGCTATTAATTTAAGAAAAGTTAATATAAGGCTATGTTTAGTTCACCTAAAATTTTCTAATCTGAACTTATATGATCTGACCTGATCTGATATGATCTAATCTTTTATAAAATATATTATTACTATTATATTGTTACTTTGTAATTCATTATTATGCAATACATTATAAGATCTTATTTATAGTATTCAATTATTATCATTTTATTTCTATCACAACTTTTACACAACTTTTATTAATAATAATAATTATTATTATTATTATCAATATTATAATAATAATAACAATAATTATAATCATAATAATGATAGTAATTACTAAAAATAATTATATAACCCAAGTCATTAATTTATAAGAGCACTTATAAAATGTTTCACACTTTTCCTTAAAAATAATGTTTCACACTTGAGAAGTCGGCGAACTCAACTCTTTTTTTTTCACATAAAATAAAATAAGATATACAAAAACTATGACTTGCGCAAGAAAGAAATGGATAGCGTGCAACTTCAAATAGCTAGAGAGATTTGGAATTCGGTAGGAAGAGATATACCGGATCTAAATTTATAATTTGTATCTCGCACTGAGCTTATTTTGAAATGTAATCCGAACTTAGTAGTTTCGTTGTCATGAATTTGAACTATCATATTGTATATATTTCTTATTTTTGCGTAAATCTTATGTTAATAACACGTGGCTTTTAATTTTCTATTATTTAATAACAATAAAATAACTTAAAATAATGATAACAATGACATTTATAATTATAACAACAAGATTAATAATAATTACCAATATTATAAGTACAACAACAACAATAATAATCCTTTTGAACAAATGTACTAGTAAATAATAATATTAATAGTAATAATGAGTTTTTAAATATAAGCATGATTTGGTCTGATCTGATCTGATTATGATCTGATTAGATCTGAAATAAGCAAAAATAAGGTGAACTGAACATAGCCTAAAGTGATGTCGTTGTTAACGACTAACGAGATGTTCTATTTTTGGAGCTGGAAGTGTCAAAATAACCAATTTAGATAAAACTAACTAATCAAATTGCTGTTGTGAATATCTGATTTGACTAACATAAGCAATCTAGCAGTGGTTTCTATGTAGGTGTATCATCCTTAGAAGAACTATTACCTCCAACAGAGTGTTGTATTTTCCGAGGGAGCATGGCAAAGTTAGACATACAAACAGGGGCAATCATATGGCAAACTTATACTCTTCCAGACAACGGAGGAAAACTAGGAGGTTATTCAGGTGCCGCGATTTGGGGTAGTAGCCCTGCCATCGATATCATAAGAAATCGCGTCTATGTTGGTTCAGGAAACATATACATTGCTCCTCCTGATGTGTTAGAATGCCAAGCAAAGCAAAACAATCAATCGAGGGCAACTCAACCTGATCAATGTACCTCCCCAGATGCTCATTTTGATTCTATTTTAGCTATTGATATGAATTCTGGGAGTATCATATGGGCTCTTCAACTTGGAGGATATGATGTGTTTTACTTTGCATGTTTAGAGCCTAATAATCCTAATTGTCCTCCTGGTCCTAACTTAGATGCTGATTTTGGAGAGGCACCTATGTTGCTCACCATATTTGCTGGTGGAATTAGACGAGATATTGTGGCTGCTGTGCAGAAGAGTGGCTATGTTTGGGCTTTGGATCGTGATACTGGTGACATTGTTTGGTTCAATGTAAGTAGTCTTGAATGTTTCCTTCTTCTTACTTCCTCCGTTTCAATTTAGTTGTGACACTTTTAAAATCTCGGACTTCTAGGCAATTTTTGGAGAGGAGAGAGATAGAGAAAGAAAATAAAAGTGTCCCATGTGATAAGAGAGAAATAGAGAGAAGTTATTACCTAAAAATGAAAGTGTCACAACTAAATTGAAACTTTCTAAAATAGAAAGTGTCACAACTAAATTGCAACGGAGGAAGTACATGATCGATTTTCGCAAGCTAGGGAAATTAAACATCGTATCAAAGTCATTGGTAGCCATCGGTGTAGAATTTAATAATAAAGGTAAACATGAGAGAATTAATTAAGTAGTACTGCTTGTTCATTATATTTCAGTTAATGAAACTACATAGTCTTTAAATAGGCTTAGGAATAAACCAACAAATCTAAAAGATGACACATGACTAGGTAGTGGCCTAATGGATGAGACCCACTCCTATACTACATAACAAGATAAAACTAATACATGCTAAATTATTTAATAAACAATCCACTAACATATTGCTAAACCATAAAACTACTCAACTACTCTTAACTAAAAAACGTTCCTATAATTTTGGGAGCACTTCCAACAATTGGCAATCATGATATTATTTGCTTCGTAATTTTTCGTTCCAACATATAATTAGCGCCCGCATCTAAATAGTCATGAGTGATAAAAAGGAAATTTAAGAAGAAAAAAACACTTTTTTGAGAGTAGAGCCTTAGATATTATTGTGGTTGCTAACATTGAATTGAGAATTTTGATACGTATAATATACAATCTAATCCTTTATTATATTTATCTAGCTAGTAAACTAACAGTATCTGATGTATTTTAATTGCCTTAAGTTCAAAATTGTCAAACATATCCTTACTTAGTATATATGATTATGAAGTACGTAGCTAGAGATGATTATTTCCACAAATCCATATGCTCCTCGGTTCCACTTTCTATGTGTCATATTTAATTGTACTAATATTCCTTTTTCATTCATACTAACAACTATAAACCTTCTTTCAGAAAAGAAAAAACTACTATAAACAAATACATTTCTTAATCAATAAACAAATACATCGATACGTGTCTAGAACTGTCAATTCAGTTACTCGAGTCGGGTTCAAGTTGGGTCATCTCAGGTTTAAGGTCATGTTCGGTCAGGTCGTGCCAGGTCTATAAATCAAACAGGTCCAGTGCAGATCGATAACGGTCGTAATTCGGCCAGGTTTGCCTCGGTTTGTTTCTTCTTTTAGGCTCAGTCGGGTTCGACATGGTCAATTTTGGGACATGTCATTTTTCGTGGTCATGCGGTGTCGAGTCGGGTTTATGACAGGTTTGTAGCGGGTGGTTTCAAGTTCAAATCATGCGTGGGTGGGATACTTATCATGTTAGGAGAATAACGTTTTGGGTCAGGTTCGGGTCAAGTTCAGGTTGGTGGTTATCGGATTGTGTAACTTGTTTTATAATTGGGTTGTGCCATACTTGATTTCGGGTCACTTCGTGTATGGAATGGGTCATGAAACTTGTGTGGCACTGCTTCAAATTTGTATCATTATTTAATATTTTATTGAAAATCAGTGCTTAAATAGTTTATCCAGTTATATGATGCCTTTTTCGCAGTAGTATTAGTTTATAATTTATGTTACTATATGATAAAATCAATGACAAGTCAAATTATCAAAAATCAACAAGTCGGGTAAAATCGGATGATATATAGCAACAAGACGGGTAAAACCATGTACTAAGTCGCGACAGGTCTTGTAAATCAGGTAACGGGTCACAACAAGTCGTGACAATAACAGGTTGGGTCGAGTTATAATCGGTTTCAGGTCCTAATCAGGTCAGGTGTCGAATTGAGTTCGGGTCGTTGTCAGGGTGGATCACTTCATTTATCAGTCTTTTTTGGCGGGCGTTGGTTCAGGTCTAAAATTATTGGATCAAGATCAGGTAGTAAGCTATTATCAGATCGGGTTCATGTCAAGTTTCAGGTGACCGATTTTACCAAAATTTCAGGTACAAGTCAGTTACAATTCATTACAAGTTCAAATCAGGTCCTTTTTTTACAGCTCTAATACGAGCCAATAAGAGTTAGCAACATATAAATATGTAGTACATAAAAGTGGGACAAAGAAAGTAAATTTACAAGTAACATGATACTATTTCTTTAATGGACGTACAACGTCGTCAACCGTACGTGATCTTCTAGTGCATGTCTTAGTTTCCGATTGTTACATGGAATTGAAGTTTAACAAGTAGGTACCAAGCAATATTGATGGAATAATTATTAACCAAATTAGCTACAGGTTGCAGGACCAGGAGGTTTAGAAGGAGGGGGAGTATGGGGGGCAGCAACAGATGGAAGACGCATCTACACCAACATCGTCAATAGTGGAAGAACGAAGTTTAGGCTAGCCCCGTCGAACGAGACGACGACAGGCGGGGGGTGGGTTGCGTTGGATGCGAACACTGGAAACATCTTATGGACCACGGATAACCCGAGCAACGAGGGCGCTCATGGACCGGTGACTCTAGTAAATGACGTCTTATTTGCTGGGTCAGTTGATCCTTCAGGACCATTTTATGCTATGGATGCTGAGAATGGGAGGATTTTGTGGTCCTTAAATACAGCAGCTACTATCTATGGTGGTGCATCTGTGAGCTATGGTTGTGTTTATGTTGGACATGGTTATTCGGTTGGTCTAGCCGAGTTTCACCCTACTTGGAACCGCGGCAATTCTCTCTTTGCTTTCTGTATTGGATAAGGCATAGCCTATAATTTGCAATACCAACTTAAGTAAGAATCACGTCATGTAGAAGATCAGGGAATTAAACTTGTGACTTCTGACTTATAAGACGGAGATTCTTCCATTAGACCAAACAACCTTGCTTCATTCGACATATATATTATACCATATGATTTATTTCATAGTATGATTCCTTGAAAAATAGTACCATTATATTGTAGTCATCTTAAAAGTTACCCTTGTATACCTTTTAAAACAAACAAAGCACATATGTATTTATTATGTTTACCCTCATTGTTCGAAATGTAGACGTTTGAAATAAGAAAGAGAACTTACAAATTTCGTTAAAAGTTACATGTATTTTATCATATATATATGAGCTCATCTCTACACCTCAAAATTGCACTTACAATTTCCTATAGTAGAAATTAGCTACTTTGGTTGACCGAACTTTGAAAGTGAAAGACAAGATATGAAATTAAATCTCATTTATATAACTTTTTTATTGCTCCATAAATTTGTAAACATTTTTCGAGAGCAAGCATAAATATTAATTATAAACATTAAACTATAAATAATCAAATAATATCATTAGGCTCCATAAGAAGAAAAGTGGTTTTTATCTCTATTATATAAGGGAACTTTTTAGTAGTTTGGTTTCCACTTGAAGTACCTTAAAATCCCTTTAATTTCTTAAAAATTGACAATTTAGTATCTCTATTATATAAGACAAGTTGAACAACACATGGGAGACACCAAAAAATAGAAAAAAGAAAAAAAAAAGGAAGTTAACTACCTGCTTTATTAAAATAAAAAAAATAAGATGATTGTATCTCTATTTGTATTATATATGAATAAAATTTATATACTTTTCCACGCATGGTGTGCATACAAGACTAGTTTTGAGAAACCAAACAAAGATCAAAAGCTAATTTCAAACGTTATGTGATTCGACTAACTTTACATTTACAATCGTATTTTGTTCATTGGATTCTTTTTCCATTGAAAATCATAACAAAAAAAATGTTCCAACAAATTGAACAAAGCCCAAACATATGTGACCTTTTCATCAATTAGGGTAAATGGTGTTTTTCCATTCTTCAATAAGAGAACTAAAGTTTGAAAAAGACTAGAGCAAAAGAGTACACAAAAGTAAGATCATATAATGCGGCATGCATATGAGCCACTCACTGGCTCAGCTACTGAACCCGGCCTTATTCCTAGTCACGGACATCTTATTCTCTCTGCTGCATTATTCCAAATTAACCTAGCCTATTATGGTGGTCAGGTTCATATATCAAGCTTACTTTGCTTTGGTAACATGTAAATTTCCATTAAATTGTACCCCGAAGAATATAAAAAAACTTTAGTATAAATTTGGTAGCACATAATGCATTTCAAACAAAGTATTAATTAGGGTTCAGTAGATGCACTAAATTTCCATCATATGTTTCCTAGAGTTCCCTCCAAACACTTCTTTAGGGCAACACATGCAGCTTTAACTAGCTAGAAATCTGCCCTATATGAAGTGTTTGGGGGAACTCCTGGATATATTTGATTAATTCTGGATCTATGGTTTAGTTTATCGAGGTTTGGTTTCTTAAAAAGATTACTAATTCATAATTTTTTGGGGCAATTCCTTACCGATAGTTGCCAATGAGTAATTATATAGTCTTTATTAATCTTTTGAAGGTAGGTATTGGGTGATTTCTTCCCATTATTTCCTTGCTCTCATTTTTAATTAGAAGTATGGTTTGTTTTGTTTTCATTGAGAATATACATTTATTATACTACCTCCTTTTTATATTATGTGAAACGATTTGACATAAAGTAGAAAGGGAAAATGTTTAATCTTTGCAAATAATAGAAAACGGAGGCAGTATATGATAAAGTTTTACTAATATGTGTCTTTGGGTGAGAATATATAGATAGTAGTAGAACTAAGCTACCAAAAGTCAGAGTTGAAAGAGCTTGTAAACCATTCTCAATGAGCATGGGAGAACAGATCGAAGCATAGAGTCTAAACACAAAATTACATTATCGATTATTATTGATTCTATAAGCCAAAAGTGTCGAAGGGAATGGGTTAGAACACATGTTGTGTTTTTGGTCTGGATTTTGAACAAGTTAAGAAGTGAAGGTTAAAGAACAGTGGAGCTATGTGATGGATTGCGTTTTTTTTTTCCTGAAATGACATAAAAGTCAAAACGAACAAATACATACCAAATAAAATTTACTATATCAAAACGACAATCGTTGATGAGATGCTAAAAATATCATTCAGAATATAAAATGAGTAGATATATCGTTAGAGAAAGTCCCGATAGTTTCTAAGTTTTATATAAAGAAGGTATGGGTCAAAATTATTTCTTCTACCCTAAATTTGATTAGAGATTATAGGCAAACACCTTGAGTGTTTTGTTTAGAGAAAAGATTTGCAATACATAAAATAAGATAGTTATTTTGGTGCTTGAGCTCTTCCCTTTGAATTGTAAATTAGATCCTTCTTGCTCCTCTTTAGTGCTTCCTTGTAATTAATGAATTAATGAAAAAGTTATGCAAGTATATTTGGCTGATGATGCCTAAGGCAACGATTGCAGCTTGAGATTATAGTTCTCTATCAGCAAAATTATGCCGAGTCCTGATTAGGGATGGAAATGGATTAATGGTTTGACTTATGCGATAAACTCATCGAGTGATTTCAACTTTGGCAGGTTATACATACACAAACCCGTTATCTATTTGATGATGCAGCAAGCCATCAAGGGAAGTTAGTCCTTGCTTCAAAACATTTTTGTAATTTAGGAGAGTTGAATTTAGAATATCTGAAGAAACGTGACTTTGAAGCTTTTGTTGTCACAACACGCTTATGATCTTTGTGGTCATCTTCAATCTTGCAGTCTTTTGATTTTTAGGGAGTTTGTGTAAATTAGTTATTTAGTTTACAAAGTATTCTAACCATTATTGTGGGATGGCAAATTTTTGTCTGTTTACAATTTTGGTTTATGATATTAATTTGTTCTTCCATCCTTTCTTCTTGATTGAAATAAATCAGTCTGTTGAATTCTCTAATTGACTGACTATTTAATTATTATTCCTCATTCCTTTCTATTCTCAAGTTCCTTCCTTTTAGCAGATTGTAAGGCTTGACTCTGCATTATAAAAGGCTTGAATCAACAACTGTTTAAACTGTCATTGATATAACATAAGTTTTAAACCGTCATTGATTTAACGAATGTTTTAAACCGTCGTTGTTTCAGCTACAACTCTAAACGGTCGGTGGCATATCGTCAAAGTTGGCATTAAAAGCAGACGGTGATAAATGAGAAAATCGTCGTTGATTTTGTTACCGACTGCCTGACGGTTGTTGATTCTTAAAGCAGCGACCATCGATGCAACAACTGTGAGTCAACAACATGCATTCAGCGACGGTTCTAAGCGGTCGTTGATATCATCTTTTTTTGTAGTGATGATGCTAATATATCCTAAAGTGCATAATTTGTTCTTGAGTTTATATTCCCATGCAATAGCACCTTGTAATTATCATGATAATGAAAACTGCTTTTTCTTGGAAAAAAAAACACAAGCTTAGGGGTGATATTGCTTCCCATAGAGAAAAAAAAACATAAACTTGGGGCCAGGATTGAAATTGTCTCCCCGTGGAGATTTTAAGAATGCTTGCCTTGCTACATTACACTTTAAATTCATTCTTATTACCATAATTTATTAACGATGATTAAACGAGTCGTGAGTCTTTAGTTTAGGTAAAAGATTTGCAATGCAAAAAACTGAGGATTTTTTTGTGCTTTTTTGAATAGGAATCTTGCATGGAGGATTTTTTCCATTATTAAAAAAAAGTTGTTGCTCGGATTAATTATACATTAGTAAATTTCTCTTATTTGTCAAGGGAGGGATTTTTCATGTTAAATGTGAATCATGTTAGTGTTTTGATTTTTTTTACCCAATATTTATTCATATGTTTGATCTGTGTGCATCCCCTAGAACTCACAAGTAGATAAGTTTTCAATGTTTTTTAGGCCATACAGTATGCTAGCTTGTGTTGCTTGAGCTCTTCCCTTGAAGTGTAAGATCCTTCTTGCTTTTCATTAGTGCTTCCTTGTAATTAATGAGCAAATGAAAAAGTTATGCAAGTATTATTTGGCTAATGATGCCTAAGGCAGCAATTGCTTGGTCTTTAACCTTTATCAGCATAATTATTTGAGATATTGACATATTGCATGACAGAATAGTTGCAGATGGAAAGAGACGTGAAACTGTTCATGATATTTATAGGCAATAATACATCCTCAAACCTAACTCTGAGATTAAATACACTGATAATTGTCTATATATGTGTAAGTTGAAATAGACTTTTTTCATCATGTGCTGGCAAATATTCAATTACGCCAAGCATTAATTAACTTTCTAATAAGATAATTGTATAGGAAAACTTTATATTTTTCTGTTTCTTTTTAAGTAAGTGTAACGATTTGATTTTTGAACTAAAGTTCACTTTGATCGTATTTTTTAATTATATATGAAAAAAATTGATCATATAAGATTGTGTTGGATTGTGTTGGATTTGCTTAGATGAATATTTTCATAATATCAACTTTGAAAAAAATTGATCATATAAGATTGTGTTGGATTTGTTTAGATGAATATTTTCATAATATCAACTTTTTATAACATTTACAATTAAATAGTTAGAGATAATGATGATCAAAATTGCATTAATGTTAAAATCAAACGGTTGCACTTATTTAGAAACGGAGGTTAATATAATGTGGCATGTAGTTTTATTCTAATAATTTGGGGATCAAGTTGTTTAGCAATCCTAGTAAGAATTTGTTATTCCTATTGAATATTTGAACTACAAATTTAATTAGGTCATGGGATGGAAATAATAGGTGAAAAAATGAAGATGTAAATGTTTGGGTGAAAAACGAATAAGCTAGGGCTCGATCAAGAGGTTCTTGTGTGAAGAAGGGGATTATAATTTTAAAGTGAGTAGATTGGGGAAAATCTTGGAGGCATTGTAAGTCATTGTGTCTTATATATCATTAGATTTAAAAGTCATATTGCATTATTTTATATTTTTCCTCCTATAGTTCTCAAGCTTCTACATTAACTCTATTTGTGTGTTTCTTATGGTTGTTTCGTCACTGATCTTAATAGTCTCAATTATATCTAATTCTTTTTATTTGGTAGTCATAGTAGCGGAGCCAACATAGAGTATGAGGGTGCGTGTATTCTTATATTAAAACAAATCAAGGATATTATCTAAAAAAACAGAATAAGCAAACGGTGGAGTCTTGGAGATAGGGATGGCAACGGGCCGGGTCGGACTTGGATTAGAATATATATAATCCGACTCCGACTCTACAAGAAGCTGGATTTAAAATCCGAGTTACCCGACTTAAATTCCTAACATCCGACATCGACTCCGACCAAATCTGACTTTTTTTCAACCCCTTTTTTTAAAAAAAAAAAAAAAATCTTCTATAATATAATAATCAAATCGTTACTTTTTTTGCAATAATCATATGGAAATATTGTATCTAAACATTACTATTGTTTTTAACAATCATTTCTTCAATAAATAAGACAATTGCATCAAAATCGGAGTTAGACTCTACATATACATAACAACTCAATATCAACAAAAAAGGAATTAATTGCTATAAAGTAGGAGTCGGATTCGGACGTCTGACTTTTTATGGGATCCGACTTCGAACTTTCTTCAACTCAAAGTCGGACTTTTTAAATGGAATCGAATGTGAATTATTGTTTTATCATAGTGGACTTGAATTTTTTCCTTCAAATTAGAACGAAATAGAATCAAATGTGGACTGGATTGTAGAGCACATGGGAAAAGGAAATCAGTATTTTATCCCTGTTTACATACTTCTTTAGTTCTATCTTTAACTTGAACTAAGGCCCACTAAAAAAAACAAAAATAATAAAAAGATCATAATTTTGTATACCTCACTGATTCAGTACTCTCAACCTAACTTTTACCTAATTATCTCACTGAGTCACTTCACACCAGTCACTTAAAATGAGCTGCGTGCATGTAGAATTCTCATGAAGTAGCAACCAAGTTCCCTTTTCACGGCTATATAAAGAGGCCAAGTAGTACACTTTTATTTTCAGCAAGCTCAACAAAACAAGAAAAACAAAAGACTCATAAGAGAATAAGAAGAGAGAGCATATAAAAGAGATGGAGATGATGATGAAGAAGAGAGTGAGTGTGAGTTTGGTGGTCATGTTTACCATTGTGGTGCTGTTAGCTAAAACTGAAACCACCTCAGCTGCTCGCCAACTTAATCCGCTGTCGCAAATTGTTGTTGCTGAAGAGTTTGTTAGCGCCAATCGTCAACTCACTTGTGGTGGCGCAGGGGAAGTTTGCGGTCCATTCATGAGTTGTTGCGGTGATTTTAATTGCTACGGAGTATGTATGCCCAAATGCTTTCCATACTGCAGCAACTAAACTAATATGGAGTACTTATTATTATTATATACTCCAACCATAATTATAAATAAAGGTTTTGAGTTTTGAGTTTTCGTCATTCATGTAGTTGTTGTCTTAAATTAATATGGAGATGTCATTGTGTATGATGTTTCCTTCTCGATGTTGTTGTTGTATGGTTTCAACTTTCAGTGCATGCATGCATGCAATGTACTGTGTTAATCATCAATGAAATATATATGGTTTTGTGTGTTATGTATGTTGTATCTTGTTAATAAACTGTCACACCCCTGTTGGAAATAAGAAAAAAAAATGAAAAAAATAGCATTGAAATCTCTTTTATTTAATATGCATAAATGATAGATAAGTGCCCATTATATTGGCTACATCAAAACACAAAATACACCCATAATACTAAAAACAAGGACTTAGTGGCTTAGTGTCCGACAAAGTAAAGCCACTTCTCTTTGACTGATTAATCACATGCTAAATTGTTGAATTTAAAAAATAATCTTGACAGATAAACACTAAAAATGTGGAAACTAACAATACACTAATTTGGAGTAATATATTCAGCGCACCCCCTCCTTCAAAGCATCAAATATTTTATGAAGCTAATCTCCTCAATTTGTGATGCTGCTCACGTCAGCCTATGATACTTATGGCTAATTATTATGGACCGAGAATAAGAAATAGAGCGTGTGACACAACAAGAATTTGCGCTTTTATCGTCGGAACTTTACCGTCCGTCTATAAAACAGACGGTAAAATACAAAATACCGTCCATTTTTAATCTGACGGTAAATAGCATCGGAATTCCTAAATTTACCGTTTGAACAAATTGCCGACGCTACTAGTGCTCATAGCTCTCTCGTTCTAGTTTGTTAGAATTCTTGGATGATTTGTAATTTTCTGTTGGTTTTACGTTATTTCAAGAAGAATCTGCTTTTTTTTTTTTTAATGAGATCTACTATATAAGTCAAAACGAACAAATATGTATCAAATTAAATTTACTATGCCAAAGCTACGATCATTGATGAAATGTAATAAGAACACTTGTTGAATATGATTGTAATAAATATAAGATGAATAGATGTATCATTGCTAGAGAAAGGCCATGTAGTTCTAAGGTTTATATAAAGACGATATGGGTCAAAATTCTTCAATTCCTTATTCCCTAATTAAATTCGACTAAAGGTTATAACAAACACCTTGCCGGTCCATTTGGTAGTTGGTAAAGGTAATGAGAATGAATTTGTATGTAAATTTGTGAAGAAATTATTGTTCATTCCTATGATAATGCTAATTTATCCTAAAGTGCCTATTTTGTTCTTGAATTTTCATTCCTATGCAATACAACCTTGTAATTATCATGGTAATGAAAACTATTTTTTCTTGGAGAAAAGACACAAGCTTAGAAGCGATATTGCTTCCCCATGGAGAAAAAAACATAAACTTGGGCCGGGGTTGAAATTGTCTCCCTATGGAGATTTTAAAGATGCTTCCTTGCTACATTACACTTAAAATTCATTTTTTTCTTATTACCACAATTTATTAACGATTATTAAACGAGCCGTGAGTCTTTAGTTTAGGTAAAAGATTTGCAATACAAAAAATTGTGGATTTTTTTGTGCTTTTTCTGATAGGAATCTTGCATAAAGGACTTGTTCCATTATTGAACGCAACGTCTTATAAAAGATCGTCTCACGTTAACACTAACGTGAGACGAGTCTGTTTTTCCTCCAATTCTTAGCCTCAGCCTTTATTTATATGGTTGATAATTGTGATTCTAGCTATTAGTTACTGTTTTCCGATAAATAGTTATGATATTTGGGTATTTAGTTATTATTTTTTTTACACAGAAAATGCACAAAACTCAGATTATCTCCTGCAATTTCACTACCTTGAATCTCTCCAATGGCGAAAATCTTGAAGAAATTTCAACACTTCTCAAACACAATAACTGGAAAATTTTAATGGGTTCTTCAAACATCACTAAAAAGCTAAACCCATATATTATTCTATATGTTCTTCATCATAATCAGTTTTTTGATCCAACTAAACTTCTGGGGTTCTTCAAGGTCACATTCTCAATTGGGTATTCATCAATATTTATTTTCTTTCTCAATTTTGGTTGTTCTTCTTTTATATAGTGATCAATGTTTGTACGAAAAAGGGTTTCTTGATTGAAACTGCTAAAGTATTCTTCTGTGTTAAAGATGGTGACGTTTGCCCTAGTTTAGTTTGTTGCAATTCTTTGTTGACTGACTTATTGAAGAAGAGCATGATGGATTTGTTATGGAGGGTTTATGATAGAATTAGTGCATTAGTTTTTTAAGAAAGACATAATTATTTATGCGTGATATTGAAGTTATGGCCAATAAAATGCATTATAATTTGATTTTTTATGATTTAACTAATATACTTGAGCGCTTAACTAATATACCTCAGCGCTTAACTAATATACTCCACCGATTAACTAATATATACTTCAGCGACTAACTAATATACTCTAGCGACTAACTAATATACTTCAACGACTGACTAATATACTTCAACGCTTAACTAATTCATCCAAAATCAATTTAAGGCTAGCATAACTAATAGGTGCAAGCGCTTAACTAATTCTACTGTTGGTTTGATGCACGCGCGTGATGTCAGCATGACATCAGCGGTCTCACGTTAACACTAACGTGAGACCGTCTCTCCAAAAATGGACTCAAAAAAAAAGTTGTTGCTCGGATTAAGTAATTTTTCTCTTATTCGTCAAGGGAAGGATTTTCCATGTTAAATATAAATCATGTTAGTTAGTGTTTTGATTTTTTTACCCTATATGTATTCATATATTTCATCTGTGTGCGTCCCCTAGAACTCACAATAAATAGAAAAAACAACCATACTCAACAAAATGATGTTTGGTTTGGTGGTTTGCTTTATACTTGCTAGTGTAGAAGAGATGGGTTCGAATCCCCTAAGGATAGAAACTTTGCTTTTCTCATTTTGTATCTACCTTTTCTTTAATAAAATAACAATTGATATTAATTAATCATTTAAAGTTATGTATCTTAATAGGTAAAAGAAGTGATTTTAGACGAAGGAAATTATTCATTTTCAATGTTCCCATTATTTATATTCACATATATCCCATTTTAACTTTAATACTATTTAGATATATACATGACTTTCACTATTTATTTTGATGTGTGCTTAAGAAAAAATATAGTGTACTTAGGATGTGTTCTCTTCAACTTATTAGCCCTGAACTTATCTGAACTGAACTTATTGAACCTGAACTGAACTGATTGGAACTTATTAAACCTGATTAATTGGACTTGATTCAACTTATTAGACCTGCCTGATTGGAACTTATTGGACCTGATTGAAACTTATTGACCTGATTGAAACTTATTAGACCTTATTGACCCTGATTGAAAATTATTAGACCTTATTGGACCGAATTGAAACTTATTAGACCTTAATGGACTTGATTGAAACTTATTTGACCTTACTAGACAAAAAAAATGATGAGTAAAACATAATCAGTACCCCTAACATAAATACTACCCCTCAAAATTTATTATGAAGTAATAATTATTAAAATTTGTCCTTTAAAAAAATAATTATTATTAATTATCTCTTATGATAAATAATTTAACAACAAAAAATTTACTATTTATATATTTGCCTATACATAACTTTCACCACTAATATATCTAATAGTCTTGTTTTGATTTCATAAAGCACTAGTAGAAAATCAAAAGTTGATTAACATTTATTGCTAACAAGTGAGAAATTGGCACATATGGAAAATTTATGACTAAAGTAGTATGACTCATTAATTCTCCGATGAAGAAAGATACTTCGAAGAGGAAAGATACTTCGTTGATGATAATGAAACAATCAATTGATAACATTTATATCTTTCAATGTTATTAGTAACGAAAACATGCTATCTCTAGTTATTTAAAGATGAATTATAAAATATTGTAATTATAATGATTATTATTGTTAACCTTATTTGACCATGATTATAATATTTTTTAATAATAATATAATCAGCTAATAGTAATATGAATAACCAAATAATAGATAATAATACAAGTATAATACTATACATTAAGGTACTTTGATAAAAAATTCTAATAATAACATAATCAACTAATTAGTAATATGAATGATAAAATAATAGACAATAATACAAATATTTAATAAAATAATAATACAAGTAGAATACTATATAATCATTGTGGTACTTTAATTAAAATTCTAATAATAACATAATCAGCTAATAGTGATATCAATAATAAAATAATGGCCAATAATACAAATATTTATTGAACATTGACTATTTGGACTTTATTAGACATGTTTATACCTGATTGAAACTTATTGCACCTGATTAGAACTTATTGGACCTTATTAGACCTGATTGGAACTTATTGCACCTCCTGATTAAACCTGATTGGAACTTATTGCCCTGATTGCAACTCATCTGAACTTATTTGAACTTATCGGACCTGAAACTTAATTTTTTAAGTTGAAGAGAACGCATCCTTATTTTGGTGTGTAAGAAGTGTCAAAGGAAGTACTATTAGTGGCGAAAATTCTGCTCTGCCACCATATATAAGAGGCTCTCAGATTTCGTTTCTCGGCATATAAAATGTTAGGAACGACCCTGCGATACAGTAACCTAGCTTGTGTTGCTTGAGCTATTCCCTTGAAGTGTAAGATCCTTCTTGCTTTTTATTAGTGCTTCCATATTAATGAACAAATGAAAAAGTTATGCAAGTATTATTTGGCTATTGATGCCTAAGGCAGCAATTGCAGTTTGAGATTATAGGTCTTTAATCTTTATCAGCATAATTATGCGAAGTCGTGAACTCGTGAGTTAGAGATATTGACATATGCTATGAAAGAATAGTTGCAGATGGAAAGAGACGTGAAACTGTTCATGATATTTATAGGCAATAATACATCTCTGACCTAACTTTGATATTAAATACACTGATAATCGTCTATATATATAAGTTGAAATACACTTTTTTCATCATGTGCTGGCAAATATTCAATTATGTCAAGCATTAATTAACTTTCTAATAAGAGATTTGTATTGGCGAAATTATATATTTTTCTATTTTTTTTAAGTGCAAGGGTTTGATGTTTGAACTAAAGTTCACTTTAATCATATATGAAAAAAAAATGATCATATTAGATGATGTTGGATTTGTTTAGATGGATGTTTTCATAATATCAACGTTTATAACATTTACAAATACATAATTAGAGATAATAATGGTTAAAATTGTATTGGCAAATGTAAAAGTAAAACTCTTTAAGTTATTTTAGAAACAGAGTTTAATATATATAATGTGGCATGTAGATTTATTCTAATAATTTGGGGATCAAGTTGGTTAGCAATCCTAGCTAGGAAAATTTTGTTATTTCTATTGAACATTTGAGCTACAAATTTAATTAGGTCATGGGATGGAAATAATAGGTGAAAAAATAAAGATGTAAATGTTTGGGTGAAACACGAGTAAGCTAGGGCTCGATCAAGAAATTTTTGTGTGATGAAGGGGATTAGAATTTAAAGGGATTAGATTGCAGAAAATTTTGGAGACATTGTAAGTCATTGTGTCTTATACATCATTAAATTTAAAAGTCAAATTGCATTATTTTATATTTTTCCTCCTACAGTTCTCAAGTTTCTACATTAATGTGTGACATCGGAAAAAACTAGGTCGTTACTAGCCTCCTAAAATCAAACAAAACCTAACTAAATCACTAAACTAGGTAAAGTGATAAGTAAGGGTCGAAATCCACAGGGACTAAGGAACACCAAAATGTATTGATAAAACAATAAGCTAGGCCGGAATCAAGTCGGAAATTGTCAATAACCAACTAAGAACTACGAAAAAGCTAAATATCAAAGATAACTAAAGTTAGGAGATGGGATTAAACACCAACTAATCATGAAATAGGCATAAGAATATCAAACATAGAGATAATACATGAACACTACTTGAATTAGCTATTGACCCAACACACAACTCCCATCCTACTCTCATAGGCGGAGAAATCCTCAAAGACATCAAATAAGGACTCTCATCCATTACTAACATATCCCGAGGTTCAAGGTAACCCAAGTCAATAATAGAAATCAATAGGTCACACTCTCATGCCAACCTAAATCAATCAACTCCATCTAATACGACATTCAAGTGATCAAAGAGAATGCAACATAGATTAGAAGAGCTAAACAAGCAATAATTTAATCACACAAATCTCTAAATCCAATTTCGAATGCCCAATTCAATCATGGTTGGGTTTTCACCCAAACCCTAACCAACAAACTACTCCACAAATACAAAAATGAGGACTTTAGAGAAATTAAACTTTAATAACATGCTAATAATCATTAATCTAACATTAAACTAAATAAAATAAATCACAAAAAATTAAACTAATCATGAACAACTAGTCTAAGAAAAACAATGAAAATAAAACAATAAAAGAGGAGAAAGAAAGAGTAAGAATGCTCATTGATAAATTGTTGTATCTTCAAATACAAGTTGTCACCCTTGAATTTCCAAATCTTCAATCTTTCTTTGAGTTTTCTCCATTTTCTCCCTAAACTAAACTATGGAGGTTAAACTTCTTTAAAACCCTAAAACCTAAGAGTGGTGAAAATAAAACTAGGCTAATAAGAAAAAAAACTCCCCCTAAAAAAAGATGACTTAAGATATTTATACTCCTAATAATAAAAAGGAAAGAAAGAAAGAAAAAAGGAAAAAGGAAAGTAAAAAAAAGGAAACAAAAACGTGGAGATTGAAGTCCAGTTAACAAAGGGGTAAAGAAAAGAATAAAAGAGGAATGGATGGAAAAGAAAAAGGGGAAATAAAATTGGAAATTGAAAATAAAAACCCATCAAACTTCCTTCTGTTTTCTTCTTCGTCGCTCAAGTCTCTGTTCTCTGCATCATCAGCGACATCAACGCATCATCATCGTCCATCATCATCGTGGATGCCATCATCATCATTCATCTCGGCATCTGATTATTTTTCGAAATCAATTTGTTCTGTTGTAAAATCTCCTCTCAACCATAGATTTAGCTTCAATCAATCACAGCCATTGATGTATTTAATGAATTTTTTTACACGTTTTGCTTTGAGCGCCCGCTCCAAGGTCGCTCATGGGTAGCTCATACATTCTGCCCATCTTCTGTTTTGTGGCAATTTCAAATGGAGCGACCGCTCCCTTTAACATAGGAGCGTCCGCTCCCTTTTGGCTTGGACAGATTGCGGAGGTGATGTTGGTGGTGCTGCAGGCCATGGTGATGGTGGTGCTGCGGTGTTTGGGGGTAAGGAAAATGGTGGTGGATTGGTGTGATGTATTGGGGAAGATGGTGGTGTTGTATTGTGGTGTACTTTAAGGAATGGTGTGGTGTAGGATATGCCTTGTATATGATAATCCAAATTGCTCATTATAGCTCCAACAAGCTCACCTACAAGCACAACCAAACATAGAGGGAGAAACGAGAAATGTACAAATAATAATAACTAAAAGGAAAGAAAAATAGAGAATTAAACTAAATAATCTATAAATTAACAAAACAAAGAAAATACATAAATTATGAAATTAAGAGATAAAAGCTAGTAAAAATAACTAAAAACTCCAATTAAGCTACAAAATATAAAAAGAAGAAATAAAGACTAAAATAGGTAGAAATTTATGAAAATAACTATGAAAATAATGTAAAAACTACTCCTAGAAGTGACATAAATGTCACTTATCAAACTCCCCCAAGCTAAGCTTTTGCTCGTCCTCGAGCAAAATAAGATGAAACACAAAGTAAGAGAATGATTTATTTAAGCAAAGTAAATTGGAAAAGAGATGAGAATATACACTAACTCACTTTCGTAGGAATCACGATTGCATTTAGCATATGCAACAAGCTCTTTAAACCCCTAAATCGCTCTAGGGGGCGAGTGAGATCTCGCGAGGGTTTCCCAAGAGGTTTAAACCCACAACTCTTATCTTTTCATCAACCATTTATTCAACAAACTCAAGATTATGCCCAAGTCAACTATCAATGAAATGGTTCACAAGCAATGATAGAAAGCAACTTTCAAGACAACTAATTATCAAATGTACTCATAGGTTATGAGTAGAGAAAGAAACTAATCAAGATTGCAATAGGACACCTAATTAGACTTTTTACTCGCTCATTAGAGAACACCTAGCTATCCAAAAGACTTAATGGCTCTTCAAGTGTTATAGAAGCTCAAACCACTAGTCCACCATCCCTAGACACACAAATAAGCCTTAGACTCCACTCTACTCAAAACTTAAGAAAATAGAACTAAGTGTGGGAGGCATCCACAAATTGACCTCTTTTATTGAAATTTTTCTATTCTTTTTTCGTTTTTTCTTCACTTTTTCTCATTTTTCACGCCTTTTTTGACTTTTTTTTGGCTTTTTCTTTTTCCCTTATTACGGGAATCTTTGATGTACAAGGAAAATGTAACTACTCACTAAAGAGAAACATAAGAACTTGTGGCTTTAAGTGCCACTTATTTCAAACGAAAAGTACTAAAAACTAAGCTTCTTGTAGAGTTTTGCTTAGGGACATGATGAGCATATCTAGGGACACAAGGGACCGCAAATTTGAATCTAAAATTATCCAAGCATGAGCAACATAGTCAAGTTTCAAGACTAGACATCCAATTGAGCATTCATTAGTTTCATTTTGGTAGACTCTAATGCAATCAAGATTAATCACCTCCTAAAACATCACAACCCAAGCTCACACTCTTCTAAAAGGAGCTCTAAACATTTACTCAAAATCAAAGCAAGGAATCCACATATATCATCAACTAGCATCTTCCTCGGGCATGAGATGCTTTGTACTTTTCTTATTACTCATTTTTTTTTTCATTTTGCCAAACATCCTTTTTTTTTCATTTTTTTCAATTTTTTTCTTTATTAAGAAGAACTCAAAACTTGAAGGAAAAAGAAAAGAAAGGAAAATATTTTTTTGAAATTTTGAAAGGAGGGGGAAGAAACATCCAAACCAACAACACATGTTCCACAATCATAAAGCATGAGAGAAAGAGAAAAGGAAGGATGCTACCGGATGATAGGTGGGTGTAGATACCCGCAAATGACCCAATTTCTCCATTTCTAATCATGTTCCTCAAAACCATGATTTGCTTTCCACATGCTATCAAGAATGAATATTATTCCAATTATGTACCTAAATAAATCAAGGATAGAAAATAAAAATAAGAAATACTAAAAGAATAAAATGAAAGCAATAAATCACGGGTTACTTCCCGAGAAAGGCTTATTTAAGGTCCTAAGCTTGACCTTTCTAGTAAATAGCAATTCAAAGATCGCAAGAGTTTGTCAAATGCACTAGCACACATTTCAATTATTATTAAGTATGCAATGATAAAATGCAAAATATGCATAAAGTGCAATGCAACTCCATGCAAATAAGGAGAGGGATGCCAAAAAGAAGAAGGATTAAAAGGAAAAACAAAGAAGTAAGAAAGAGAATAATCAAAATAAGAATAAAATGGCAAACTCTCCTCAACAAAATCTTTTTTGGTGGCAAGCTCACTCTTTTCCTCAATAATGAATGGATTGGGCACTTGAAGGTCAAAAGAGGCAAGAAGCTCATCTAGATTTGGAGTTTTGATACATGTGAATGGATATAAAATGGGACTAGAGGGAATAATGTCAATCCTTCTTGCAAATGGAATATGAGGGGAAGGGATAGAAACAAGGTTTTCACACACTTCACTCACATCACAAGACTTAAGAGGGAAAACTTCTTCCATTAATGAGTTATCCTCAAGAATATCTCCATTATTCATCAAAACTTCAAAATCATCTTCAAGCTCTATGCAACTCTTTCCCAATTGATTTTCATTTCTAACATCCCTCGAATCAACATAATTAAACTCAAGAATGCCATTATTGCAACCCAATTTTTCCCTAAGCAATTTCAAATCAATTTCTAATTGCAAAAGGGGATCAACAATGGTTAGGGGAGCATTTTGAGAATCAAATTGGGGAAGGGGTTCATAGTCAAGCATATGAGATTCATCATTGGGAGCATAAGATTGATCATAAGAATTTATGCAATGGTTTGAAGGCAATTCATAGGATACATGAGCAACATTAGCAAATTCATCCAAATGAAAGGAAGATGGGGTAGAAATACAAGTCTCGGGTTCATAATTAGAGAAATTTTCAAGATTGTGATTAGCATGCATTGACATTTCCCATTCATATGTATTTCTAGCCAACCATTCAAATAGACTCCAAGCGTCATCCAAAGATTGAGCATGGAAATCACCATTAGACATAGACTCTACCATCTTTCTAGTTTCTTCATTTAGACCCTCAAACATCACATCACATATTTCCCATTTTTCAAAACTATGGTCACAACCAAGAGAATCTCCAAGCCTCCAATAGTACCTCCAAAATACTTCATATTCATATTGGGGAAGAGAAAAGATTGCCATTTTTCGAAATTTTTTTTTTTTTTTTAAGAAAAGAAAATGAAATCAAATAGAACAAATAAAAGAGAAATATTCACAAATAGCCTAGACTCATCTAATCAACACAAATCAATGTTAGCCGAAGTCCCCGGCAACGGCGCCATTTTGACATCGGAAAAAACTAGGTCGTTACTAGCCTCCTAAAATCAAACAAAACCTAACTAAATCACTAAACTAGGTAAAGTGATAAGTAAGGGTCGAAATCCACAGGGACTAAGGAACACCAAAATGTATTGATAAAACAATAAGCTAGGCCGGAATCAAGTCGGAAATTGTCAATAACCAACTAAGAACTACGAAAAAGCTAAATATCAAAGATAACTAAAGTTAGGAGATGGGATTAAACACCAACTAATCATGAAATAGGCATAAGAATATCAAACATAGAGATAATACATGAACACTACTTGAATTAGCTATTGACCCAACACACAACTCCCATCCTACTCTCATAGGCGGAGAAATCCTCAAAGACATCAAATAAGGACTCTCATCCATTACTAACATATCCCGAGGTTCAAGGTAACCCAAGTCAATAATAGAAATCAATAGGTCACACTCTCATGCCAACCTAAATCAATCAACTCCATCTAATACGACATTCAAGTGATCAAAGAGAATGCAACATAGATTAGAAGAGCTAAACAAGCAATAATTTAATCACACAAATCTCTAAATCCAATTTCGAATGCCCAATTCAATCATGGTTGGGTTTTCACCCAAACCCTAACCAACAAACTACTCCACAAATACAAAAATGAGGACTTTAGAGAAATTAAACTTTAATAACATGCTAATAATCATTAATCTAACATTAAACTAAATAAAATAAATCACAAAAAATTAAACTAATCATGAACAACTAGTCTAAGAAAAACAATGAAAATAAAACAATAAAAGAGGAGAAAGAAAGAGTAAGAATGCTCATTGATAAATTGTTGTATCTTCAAATACAAGTTGTCACCCTTGAATTTCCAAATCTTCAATCTTTCTTTGAGTTTTCTCCATTTTCTCCCTAAACTAAACTATGGAGGTTAAACTTCTTTAAAACCCTAAAACCTAAGAGTGGTGAAAATAAAACTAGGCTAATAAGAAAAAAAACTCCCCCTAAAAAAAGATGACTTAAGATATTTATACTCCTAATAATAAAAAGGAAAGAAAGAAAGAAAAAAGGAAAAAGGAAAGTAAAAAAAAGGAAACAAAAACGTGGAGATTGAAGTCCAGTTAACAAAGGGGTAAAGAAAAGAATAAAAGAGGAATGGATGGAAAAGAAAAAGGGGAAATAAAATTGGAAATTGAAAATAAAAACCCATCAAACTTCCTTCTGTTTTCTTCTTCGTCGCTCAAGTCTCTGTTCTCTGCATCATCAGCGACATCAACGCATCATCATCGTCCATCATCATCGTGGATGCCATCATCATCATTCATCTCGGCATCTGATTATTTTTCGAAATCAATTTGTTCTGTTGTAAAATCTCCTCTCAACCATAGATTTAGCTTCAATCAATCACAGCCATTGATGTATTTAATGAATTTTTTTACACGTTTTGCTTTGAGCGCCCGCTCCAAGGTCGCTCATGGGTAGCTCATACATTCTGCCCATCTTCTGTTTTGTGGCAATTTCAAATGGAGCGACCGCTCCCTTTAACATAGGAGCGTCCGCTCCCTTTTGGCTTGGACAGATTGCGGAGGTGATGTTGGTGGTGCTGCAGGCCATGGTGATGGTGGTGCTGCGGTGTTTGGGGGTAAGGAAAATGGTGGTGGATTGGTGTGATGTATTGGGGAAGATGGTGGTGTTGTATTGTGGTGTACTTTAAGGAATGGTGTGGTGTAGGATATGCCTTGTATATGATAATTCCAAATTGCTCATTATAGCTCCAACAAGCTCACCTACAAGCACAACCAAACATAGAGGGAGAAACGAGAAATGTACAAATAATAATAACTAAAAGGAAAGAAAAATAGAGAATTAAACTAAATAATCTATAAATTAACAAAACAAAGAAAATACATAAATTATGAAATTAAGAGATAAAAGCTAGTAAAATAACTAAAAACTCCAATTAAGCTACAAAATATAAAAAGAAGAAATAAAGACTAAAATAGGTAGAAATTTATGAAAATAACTATGAAAATAATGTAAAAACTACTCCTAGAAGTGACATAAATGTCACTTATCAATGTGTATTGTGTGTTCCTGATGATTGTTTCATCACTGTTCTTAATAATCTTAATTATATCTACTTCTTTTTATTTGGTAGTCATAGTGGCGGAGCCAACATAGAGTATGAGGGTGTGCGTGTATCCTTATATTAAAAAAAACTAAGGGTGGTGTATTCTAAAAAAAAAAAAAAAAAAACTATTTGTACATGTACATACTGACTGAAATGCTTAGTAGTGCATAGTTGGCGTCTTGGAGATAGTGATGGCAAATTGGCAACGGGTCGGACTTGGACCGGAATATACATAATCCGACTCTGAACTTACAAGTCAGTTTTAAAATCCAAATCCGAGTATGACCGACTTTAAATTCCTAACCTCCGACACCGACTCCGACCAAATCCGACTTTTTTTTTCAACCCCTTTTTTTTTGTAAAAAAAAAAATTATATAATATAATAATCAAATCGTTACTTTTTTTTGCAATAATCATATGAAAATCTTATATAGTACAAATAATCTAAACATTACCATTGTTTTTAACAATTATTTCTTCAATAGATAAGACAATTGCATCAAAGTCGGAGATAGACTATACATACATCATTGAACACATTAATATCAACAAAAAAAGGATTAATTGCCTTAAAGTAGGAGTCGGATTCGAATGTCGGACCTTTTTATGGGATCCGACACCGACCTTTCTCCGACTCGGAGTCGAACTTTTAAATGGAGTCGAATGTAAATTATTTTTTTATCTCAAATTTTTTTCCTTCAAATCAAAACTAAATAGAATCAATTGCGGACTGGATTGTAGAGCACATAAGAAAAGGAAATCATTATTTTATCCCTGTTTACATACTTCTTTAGTTCTATCTTTAACTAGACTAAGGTCTAAGGCCCACTAAAAAAACAAAAAAAAAAAAATTACCTCACTCATTCAAACCAGTACTGACTACTACTTGAGTACTTGTCACATTAAAAAGATCATAATTTTCTAAACCTCACTGATTCAGTACTCTCAACCTAACTTTTACCTAACTACTAGTAATTACCTCACTTCACACCAGTCACTTAAAATGAGCTGCATGAAGAATTCTCATGAAATAGCTACTATATTATTAGTACCAAGTTCCCTTTTCACGGCTATATAAAGAGGCCAAGTAGTACACTTATTTTCAGCAAACTCAACAAAACAAGAAAAACAAAAGACTCATAAGAGAATAAGAAGAGAGAGCATATAAAAGAGATGGAGATGATGATGAAGAAGAAGAGAGTGAGTGTGAGTTTGATGGTCATGTTTGCCATTGTGGTGCTGTTAGCTAAAACTGAAACTGCCGCAGCTGCTCGCCAACTTAATCCTTTGTCACAAATTATTGTTGCTGAAGAATTTGTTAGCGCCAATCGTCAACTCACTTGTCGTGGCGCAGGGGAAGCTTGCGGTCCATTCATGAGTTGTTGCGGTGATTTTAATTGCTACGGAGTTTGTACGCCCAAATGCTTTCCATACTGCAGCAACTAAACTAATATGGAGTATCTATTATTATTTACTCCAAGTCTCTAACCATAATTATGAATAAAGGTTTTAAGTTTTTAGTCCTTCATGTAGTAGTTGTTTTAAATTAATATGGAGATGTCATTGTGTACGATATTTCATTCTTGATGTTGTTGTTGTATGGTTTCAACTTTAATTTCAGTGCATGCATGCATGTACTGTGTTAATCATCAATGAAATATATATGGTTTGTGTGTTATGTATGTATGTAGAATGCATGTACTGCATTCTCTTCATTTAATATGCATAAATGATAGATAAGTGCCCCATTAAATTGGCTACATCAAAACACAAAATACACCATAATACTGAAAACAAGGACTTAGTGTCCGACTAACTTAAAGCCACTTCTCTTTGACTGATTAATCACTGTAGAATTTTTCGAGAATTTATTTTTTTAAAAATAAACTAAAAAGACTACATTTTTATAATTTTCATACATAAATAACTAAATAAATTAATTTTTAAATAGGCATACAAAACACTATTAATAATATGCCCATTAGGCTACTACTTGATATTCTACTAAATAGACCATTATGTAGATCATTACTTGTTAGCTCACTAATTAATTATTAACAACTAGTCCTAACTATTAGAAAAACTATTGGACTAATTTTGGAGCATAATCCAACACACCTCATTGTTCTAAAATTTCTAAGAGCCAATATTAAACATTATGTCACAATAATCTTGCTTATTCAAAATTCTTCCTGCATGATAGACCTTCAATTTTTTTTTTCTTAATCTTAATGGAGCACTTTTCTCCATTAACATGGAAGCATTTTTCTTCCTATTGTAATGCATTTCTCATTACCATCTTCGATGCACTTCTCATCAACCTTCAATGAATGAGTTGAGCACTTCTCTCCATAAACTCTTTGACGTAGTCTTGTAAATTTGACCACATCTACTACCAAAATTTCGAAAATCGTGTCTGCATTGACTACAGACTTCCACCATTATCAAATTGCCAATTATCTGATTTTCTTGCAAAGGTACCCCATCACCCTAAATATTTACTCCCTCTTTTTTATAGTAACCAAAAATAATTTCATGGGATAAAAGAAAACCCATCCACACATCTAAGTGCCAAAAATTTTAGAATCTACAATTCCTCGACAAATATTCGAATTATTGACATTTGAAGCATTTTGGCTTTTCCTTGTGCCAACAATTTTTTTCCTCATGACCAACCTTTAATGGTTACATTGCACTTTAGTACATTTCCCTTTTGAGTATGATGATTTAGCTAGTAAGGCCACATCAATTGCTTCTCCATTTTCTTCCTCCCTCATTGATCTCCTTTGATCTGCGGCACTAAGAGCAACTTCAATGGTTAGCTAAAACAATATTGGCTAAAGATGCCACATCATTTTTCTTAGCTAATTCTATTTTTAGCCAACTTCCCCTTTAGTGGTTTAGCTAAACTATTTTGTTGCTTAAGTAGGTCCCACAATCACTTTTTTCTTTTTTTTAATATATAAAATATCACTTATTGAGAAGCTATTTGTGGGGTGGGACCCAACATTTTGGCTAAGCCAATTTGCTCTATAGAGCCAATTTGCTTAGTAAAGCAAAACTCCAATTCGTACTCCAATGGTTAAGCAACTAGCTAAGTAATTTGCAAAATTGCTAGCAAGTCCTTTTTTTGCACCATTGGAGTTGCTCTAAGAGCATTAACCAACTCTTACGGTGGCATTTTTTTCATTTTATTGCACTTTTGTTTCTTATCCTTTATCTTTTTATTAAACTACAAACTAAGGATCCAATTTTAACAAAGTGTATAATCCCCCATTATATTTGCTTAAGAAAGTATGGACGCATATTTGGTATGCATCCATACCGGAATATGCAAGTAATTTGACAGAAAAAGACAAAAAGAGTAAAGTAAGACAAAAAGAGTAAAGTGGATCAAATGTTAAAGTTGACTTAATGGCAATTTAGAGAACTCTGTCATATAGAAGAGAACTCAAATCACCTATTATATGAATATTGTCAGTTTTGAATATAATCATATCAACTATAATGTGAATCAGATCATGCATGTATCTATGCAAACTTGTATATAATTCAATTTGTATAATTAGGCTTCTGTTTCAGATCATGTGTCATACAATTCATATCACCTATAATATGAATCACATCGATTACAATATAAATCATATCTTGTACAGTATGATAATTAGAGCAGATGAACTTTGATTATGTAGTATATGATTCACTTATTATATGTTATGAATAAGATCTAGTTCTATATGGTTCAGTTCTTGTTGTATTTGAATTGAATCTTAATAATGCTCACTTTTTTTGTAATAACTAAAAAACCAAAAATAAGAAGAAAAAAAAGCAGTTTTGCCCCAGTATGGACAACTACCTCCCATATCGGGCATGCGCATATCATCGCTCATATTTGCCCGCCCCTGCCAAAGAGTTCCCCCAATCACTTCAATAAAAAAATTATGATAAATATGCCTCTACAAAGAGAGTGGCATTTATGTGTCCTTGAGACCATAATGAAGTGTTCAAGAGAACTGTAGACAGTAGACACTACCTAACTTTATTGTTTGCGTGAATGGGCTGAATGCATGCAAGTCTACTGAAAATTTAGAAATTTGCCTACGAACTCATTCAAATATCTTGGTCTCTTTGAAGCAAGACATAGACAGGAATATATAGAACCAAAATATAGCCCAAATACAATCTTACACAACTGTACCTAGTCGGAAATTTGGCTTTTGTTGAAAACTATACAATGAGATTGAAGAATGAAGAATATAATGGTAAAAAGGAGAGAAGCATTTACATGTGATTTTTCCACTTTGTGTATATAATGTCCCTTTCTTCTTTTTCTTTTCGTGCCCGAGCTTTTTCCCCATACTTGAATCAATGCTTTGTACCATAAGAAGTTACTAAAATAGGCATATTTATGTTGCATGCTATGCGTCAGCTGAGTGATAAATTCCATCTAAAACAGCATATATTCTTCTGAGAGTATCTAATTTTGATAAAAGTAATACTACATTGTAAGGTCAAAGTAAGTAACGTACGCCAAATCGCTTCGGCGTGGGTGGGAATGTGAAAGTTGAAACATTGTCAAATAAGAGCGTAATTGTATACTAAAACCAACATCATGATGTGTATATATATAACTATACAAGGTTTGTATACAAGGTTTGAACTCATGACATCATACTTGATCAATAGATTGATTCCGCTTAATTGTTCAAGACAACCTGATTGTCCTTTTTTGCACAAAAAATGTAAAAAGTCACTAATTTATGAAGTTGATTAGGGGAGTCAAATCTCAGCTAATTGACTTGCAACAAGATTTGAAAGCGTGACATCTTACTATTATACATAGCACAATTATTATCTCACCTAATTTTTAATCATGTTTGAAATGTCCACATTGTTATATTTGTATCTTGAAAATATTGAGTTTTCTTTATTATATTTTAATGCAAATTACGAAATACGTTTCAAGTTCGGAAAAAAATATTACATAGGGCTACACCTAGGCCCAAATACTAATTGATTTATTATAATGTGTTCCCAATTTTCTAATTAAATATTGAGTTATAGCGTTTATGTAGACTAATAGAAAGGTGTAAAGCAACAAAAATTATGGAGCAGAAAATTCACATAGGAAAAAATCAATACTAATCCAACATGATATAATATACATGCGAAAGTTGGTACTTATGAAAACCTTTGTTCAAGATGATGTACACCGGATGTGATATCTTTTCAAAGTATACATGCTACCTACCCATATGCCGCATCTCAGCACCAGTATCTGGCTTTGGTGCATCGTATCTCTTCCACAACACATTTTCTCTGCATAATCTCCTTCCTTAATACACAAGAACAAAATTAGTCTATCCACCGAAAAATATACCCATCACTACTTGAGAGTAATGGTAAGTGATGATACATGATAGTGGAATCCAACTCACATGATTAATAATATTTTAATGCTTCTGTCAAAGGACCAACTCAACCAAAAGGTTAAGCTGATGATTAAGGCCCCAGAAATAGATTTATACTTTATCATACCCCCTCACGCAAGAGCCCTTTGGACTTGAAGTATGGATGCAGCACATGTCTCCCTCATACCTGGCGCTAAATATTCCACTGAGAAAGGAATAAGTGTGGATGAGATTCAAACCTGTGACCTTTTTGTCACGCTGGCTCTTGATACCATGTCAAATGGTCAACTCAACCAAAAGCTTAAGCTGATGAGTAGGGCCCCAAGAATAAATTTAGACTCTATCAACTTCTATTAATAGTGGGTAGACTACCCACTGATTAGACGTAACAATGTCCGAATACACACTATCTTTTATTAGATCTAGAGTGATCTAGTTATTGGGCAAGGTGGTAGTAGTATAGGTACTCTATCTCTCTATCTCTAATTACTAACTAAAATTTCTATAAATCAATGTCTCAATCATATCACATTAAACACCCTAATTGGAGAAATAACTCAGCCACTTGCACATCAAATATCAAACAATATGAAACCAAAAAGAAGAAAAAGAATTATGTATGATAAATGTGTATTAGTATGAAAATTTGCTAAATATTACAGCATAATAACATTCTACCATGTCAAGTATCAGCAAGAGTTCCCCCAAACGCTTCAGTAGAGAAAAGTTACCCTTGGATAGGGTGTTTATGTGTCTCCATTGAAGTGTTCAAGGGAACTCTAGAGGATACCTGACTTCATTGTTTGCCGATACTATTTGCATCTCTATCATACGCTAATTTATAAGGCGAATATGAGGGACATAAATCGACTTCTTGCACTAAGAAAGACAGCAAAAAATGAACTGGTTTTCAGGGTAAGTACAATCTTAGATTGTATCTAGTCAATAGTTCGGCTTCAATGAAGGGTTAAGAATCTATATACTAACAAGAAACAATGCAAGTTATCTCCTGTCCTTTTCCTACCTTTTCTTTTCATGGAATCATGGACATTTAAACAATGCATACTTGCATCAATGCAATTCACACAATCATAAGTTCAAAAGATACTGATAGTTGTTAGAGTAGAGAGGAGATTGAATAAAATATAGAGAAGTTTTGCGTTAAACTTGCTCAATTAATCTCAATACCATAAGTGTCTTTTATAGGCTTACAATAAAAAGTAACTAACCTAAAAGTTAGCCATACTATTAAGTAGTGGAAAACATGTCCTATACCATATCCTTCATAACTACTATTCACTAATCACATTTTAATTATAAAATAAATTACCCACTAACTTACCACTAGCCACTAATCCAAATTATTAGGAAAATCATTTGACTACTTTTGGAGCATAATCCAACAGATACAAGGCTCATAACAAAATACGCATCGGCAACTAGTACTTTAGATAGACCTTGGCATGGCCCGCACACGCACGAACCTGCATGATATGGCTCAGGCATCATATGAAGCACAACATGTGGGCTGCGCGCCCGTTTTTTTGCACTATAATTTCACTTTGTAACAACGTAGATTCTAGAACAAGGCATGGGAGCCATGCCATATATGGGATCTTTTTTTTGAAATGCCGAACCCATCTAGGCTGATACGACGTTGTCACAGTCCTGGCCAGCCCGATGGGCGTGGCCTGCTAGTCCGAAACAGCCCGACCCATCCCCACTTTTCACTATAGTAATTATTGTCTGCGTGAGGTTGCTCCACGCAATGTGTTAGCTCAGCAAGAAAAACGACCACAAAATACTATGCGCAATTTGATTCTGTTTTTATCCCACAGTAGACATAAAATTCGAATCTGTGATTTCTTCATCAATAGCCTTCTACAGATCCCTCATACACTATTTCCATGGTACAACACATGTTTAACCCAACATAAAAAAAATACAATAATTGTGAAGTAACCAGCGGAACTCGGGGAACACTGTTACAATGACAAAGAATTAGTTGCGATGAAGTATAAAACTATTCTTGGGATTTCCAACCATCAGCTTAAACTCTTTGTTGAATTGGTCTTTTGACATGGTATGGGAACTAGCGTGATATAGAGATCACATGTTCAAATCTCATTCATCCCTTCTTTCTAAATGGAATATTTAGAATGGGCTCTCGCGTGAGGCGGCATGATAGATTATTAAACTATTTACAATTGATATTAGATTAGACCATCATGTGTAGTTTATTTCCAACCATCAGCTTAAACTCTTAGTTGAGTTGGTCCTTTGACATAGTATGGGAACTAGCGTGACATAGAGATCACATGTTCAAATCTCATTCATCCCTTCTTTCTAAATGGAATATTTAGAATGGGCTCTCGCGTGAGGTGGCGTGATAGATTATAAAACTATTTACAATTGATATTCGATTAGACCATCATGTGTAGTTTGAATTCAATTATTATTCAGCTTCATGAGTTTGAAAACCTTGCCTTTTGGCTTTACGTCCAAATATTTCAGTTGATTTAGTTAATTCAGTTTGTTTTTTGGAGCTAAATTGATTCAGTTAAACTTTTTCGGTATCAGTTTCAATCCATACAGTTAATTCAATTTTCAGTTACTTCAGTTCAGTTTACAGTTGTCTTTTGGTTTGACCCGTACAGTTTTGGTTTGACCCGTACAGTTGTAGTTTAAACGATTGACTTTTTACCTATTACTATCAGTGAAACAATTATTTTCAGTTCAGATTCTGTTAATTTCAATTTCTTAAAAAAACTGCATCAACTCGGGTAAAATACGTTAATCAAACTCTACATTTTTATCTCTGCTGAAATTATAAAAGATATGAAAGAGGAGAAAGGAGATCAAACATATATCATTCAAAATTGTAAAATTCATCGAAAGCCTTTAAATAGGTGAAGCGTCCAACAACACTTACCTAATAACAACGAACATAACTAGGTAGTGGACGACATGACCCACTACTATTCGCCATGATAAGAAACTAATTAGCACATGTTTTTTTCATTCTAAAACCACCTGGTAACTTAATGCTAGAAATCAGGAACTAAACTACAATAATTTTTAGGCATATTCCAACAATCTCTACAACATGTGCTGAATGTCTGAATCCTCCACGTTCCAACACGGATATGGACATCTCGACACTTCATATTGGGCTGAAATCATACCTGATCAAATACTTAGATACGTACCTATGTTTGACACAAGTATCAAGCTCATGAGTAAAATAGTTATACTAGGGGGAAAAACAACCAACCTCATCTACTGCACAGAGGATGACCCATGGGATTTTTTTTAACTTGCGTTTTTCTCACCTGCTGGCAAAATAAGTGTGACAACACAATCAACAACTTGGAAACGCAAAAGCTATCCTTTGACAATGCTTAAAATTTGGACCATAAATTTTCAGTAACTATATAAAACACCCTTAATTATCTCCCCTATTTCTTATATAATACTCCTTACAGATTTTCTTTACACATTGCAATCTAATAAAACACAAAGATACAAATTACTAATATAACATGGATAAGAAGAATGCACCAAGACCAGCTTTAGCAATACTGCTATTGGCCATTCTGGTATCACCGGACATAATACTCTCAGCTGTAGCACAAGGAAAAGATATAGGTGCCTCAAAATTCAAAGATCATGTAGATATGAGTATGCAATTGAACTCCTGTCGTAATGCATATGACTGCAGACTTACAGAGTGCGCGGCGCCTGCGTGTATTGAGGGTATCTGCATGTGCCCCGGCAAACCCCCTTCCTCTATGTAGCACGGATACTTCTTTTAGGTCACGTACTCGTACCCGTATGCGTACCCACTCCTAAAATTTCAAAATCTTGTCGTTTTCCGTCTTCATACCCAAATCCGTACCCGTTCACATATCCGTCTTTGTGCAACCTAGCCCTTTCAAGACTTAGCCATTGCTAATATTTTCCGATTTCAATAAGATGTTTTAATTTTCATATCACATAAAAAAAAAAAAAAAAAAACAATATGTATCAGCTGCTGCTGACAAACCATAACGTTGTAATCATGCATGGAAAGGAATTCTGCTCTTAGAAATAAACGTTCAACACCCAAGTAATAAAGTTGATCATGAGGAATTAAAATTATGGCATGTTTAGATATCTGTATTGTTCTTAGCTTATGTTGCATTGTGTATCGATGTTTATAAGAATTGTGTTCATTTCTTTATGAAAGCATTAACAGAGCAAAATTTAGTAATTATTGTTAGGACTTAGGAGTTCCGTTCAAGACATGGTGCTAATAACTAAGGCTAATATATGCGATATATGAGTGCTAATTAGGCCATCCCTTTTTTGCTTAGAGAATAATATTTGGTAAAGTTCGTTAATTGGAGAAATTATTTTTAATAAGTTAACCATTACGTATTCTTCTTAAAATAAGTCAACCTTTCGATTAACTATGAATGAATTAAGCTTGTCTCTGCTTTTGCTATAAATGAGTTAAATCACAATATCATCCTATTAAAATGTGACACGTATTATAATTTCAATGTCATTAACTCATTTACAACAAAAGTAGGTACAAATTAACTTATACTAAGATAATCAAAAGATTAACTTATCTTGAGAAGATCAACCAAATATTGACTTACTATAAACACTTTTTCCAAGATAATTTTGATCGATAAAAATCCATTTTTCATCGTTATAATTCATGTTTCGCCACAAAAAACAACTAATTTTGAATTAGTAACCATGAACATTAATCAATAAATGCGTAAGATAAAATCACCAATGAATCAGCAAAAATCAATCAATCCATAACACTCGGTTTCAATAAGTAAAATAAATTTCATTTCAAGAAAAAACAGGTGAAGCGAATAGGACCTTAGTGACTAAATGAACGTTCAAAATTGTACCATAGATAAAGGAAAATAATTCAAATTAGTGATGAAACAAATAACATAATAGACTAATGGAGGAGCTCATAAATAAAGCAATTGATGTACTCCCTCCGTCCCATAATATAGTGCCTACTATATTTTTGGTGGGTCAAATTTTGAAATCTTTGACCAAATATTCTCATTTGTATATATAAAAAAACATATCCATGTGGGATCTTGTTAGATTCGTCTCAATGTATAATTTCATAATATCAACTTTTTATATTTTTTATTAATACAAAATTGAAGATATTAAAGGTCAAAGTTACATCTTGAAGACCGTGTAAAAAAAACAAGTACTATATTATGACACGGAGCGAGTAGATTTTAGTTACACTTGCTGAATGACAAAAGGAAAAGATAAAGGCATGTGGCAAATAAGCATGTGTAAGAAAAAGCAAAGGCTTCAATCTTAGGAGTACAAAAACAGCATCAGAATTGTCAGAAATCTCAACTATTCTTAAGCATAAACCTCCAAAAAATTAGATAAAGGAAAGATGCATATTGACCCCTCAAATCTCAATACTGAAGATCTGTTGTTCTGTTCATGAATATATCTAACCTAGTCCAGTAACACGGCTAGGTTCTATATTGGTCAAACCAGAATATATTTTACAAATCTAATAACAAGTTGATATAAATAGTAAGACCAATATACATTTCATATATCAAGCATTGGGAAATTACAAACATCAGATGTTCCCTAGAGTTCCTCTGAGCACTTCATTAAGGAAATATTTTTTGCTCTTACTGAAGCGTTTGGGGGAACTCTTGGGTTCATTTGATTACTTTCATATTATTATTTTGTCATTTGGATTGCATGTAAGAAAAATCAACTACAAAAGGTTTTATGCTTTCTCTTTTATTTCGGTTAAGATTTTTTTGTTTTCATATTTGCATTCCAATTGCCAATGTAGCAGGCTCTTGGGGTCCTTGTCCCCTTCCTGAGTCGAGGGAACAACAATCGGCTTTACTGGCATCTTAACCGGAGGTCGCTTCGGCTCTTTATCGGGGTTTACTCAACCTTCCTCTTTTGAGGAACAATGGTTGACCGTCTTAATGCCAAAGGGATGTAATCTCTCTCATCCTAGCTCCTCGTTGCCATTACCCCGACCAATGCCTCGACCTTGCTTCCCTCCTCGCCCTTGATAGAATTTTGAGGGCGCACACGAAAGTTGTACTGGACCCAGAAATACAATTTTGCAATTTTGATAAATTTCAAAGTATTGATTACATCAAAAAAATTATACAACAATATATTTTGGTGGGACACTTGTTCCACACCTTACAAACATAACTCTCATATTTCTTTTTTGTGTGTGAGCTCATGTCTCACATATCTCTCTCACTCATTTATGTTTGGTGAGCTCATGTCTCACCTTTGACCTCTCTTCTTTTTCTTCTTCTTCACCTTACTCTCAAAACTATATTACATGGTATATATAGTTAATGATATGTCGGCACATCTAGTCAACCGACTTTCCTTACAATTCTCTACTAAATTCTAGAGATCTCTTTTTTGGTTATTGCATAGGTTAGTAGATTTCTTTAATATCATAATTCTAGTGTCTTCTACCTCCTTCCACATGTATATTTATCAATATTTTTCAAGATTACAATGTTTCTAGATTTTTCAGATTATTATTTTTAACAACCCCCAATGCTGGGAGAAATGGAAGTAAACTTACGAGCAGGTCTGGCGGCATATTGCTTATAGGCTGGTAATTTTGGTTGAGGTGAAGAGCCTCTATGACTAAATGTTCACGGTCTGCAATTAACAAAATAAAAGGTCAGTAACCAAGAGTAAAAAAGTTGCATTGGACAGTCTACGCGCACATGAACATAATAAAATGATTTTTAAGTACGGAATGACACTCAAACACCCGCCGTGGGGCTCAGCCTCGCAAAAGTCGAGAGCAGAAAGAGCCGCATATCTCAAGATATACTTGGCATGAGACAACCAAATCAATAGTACCGGAACCAAAGCGTGGATTATGGACTAGGGTGCACAATGCTCATTGTGCACCCAAAAAGAACATATAGTTAATATAAAAGAACACGAACTTTTTTCAACAATTGTTCTACTTTAAAAAAGAACACACGGCTTAAAATTGAAGAACGTGTAAATCTATATTTATAAAAGAACAAATGTTATAATGAAAGGAACATATAGAAAATGAACATCTACAATTAAGGTAAAAGAACATATACCTTTTAAATTTAAATTTGAAAAAAGAATCTTTACTTGCAAAATTTTAAGGAAACAAATAACAATTACTTTTTAAAATTATAGACTCTAAAAATGATAAAACGACGTAGTTTAGAAAAGGGTGCACCATGATCTACATGCACTTGGGTGCATGTACTTATTTGCGGTACCGGAACTGGCTTCCCCCCCTTTAGGAGCCGATATGGAAGAAGCCTCAAAGAAATCAAATGAGTCCTTCTCCCGATGTGTCAAAGGAAGTTTGACTCATACCGTAATACTTATTTTCACTCCAACATCATTTATTCTTCTTTGATAAATGAACCACCCCTATTGATAAACAATAGTAAGATGATGATGCATTCCAAACAAAAACAAATGTTTAAACCTATATCCTTTCTTCTTGAACAAACTTTTTAAGAAAGACCTCTCAAGAAGAAACAAGGTGAACTCAATACTAGGAGAAGAAAAGGGCATACCCAAACTCTTCTATCTTACAATTTATGTATGATCAATGTCAAATTTCTCATTTATCAATCCAAATATGCTAGAAAGGGAAATTTCTAGAACATTTGGATACAACAGCAAAGGGGGGGAAACCATGGAGCCCGTGAACCGAGCTTGGTAGGCAGGTGGCTCAACTACCTTACCCTCACATATGAAGGAACATAATCACATACTTCAACCACACATCCTCTACCTCTATAAATAGCAAACAACCAAAGCCTCACAATCTAGTGAAAATGAAAGAAAATTTCAAAACAATGGGAAACACTATCAAGTCAGCATTGTTGGTGTTCTTCTTTGTTATTGCAATAGGTAACTAAACAAAAACAAACTAAACCAAATGCTAATAATTTTTGTGTTGGTACATTATATAACTTAGCAATTACTTATTTATTCTATGACCAACTTATAAGATGTTCCTGATTTAAGCAGGTTTATCAGACTCGAATGCAGGACTAAGGTGTTCCAGCACATACGACTGCAGAGAGATAGGCTGTCCCTGCATGAATGGACTGTGTACTTGCTCATATCCACCAGCAGATATATACTCAAACGCGCCAACAGCCCTGCCACGATCAAGCGGCCGCCAAAAGGTGCAAGAGTCTCGTCTTCCCTGATGGAGCATGTATATCTGATCTACCCCAGGAATGGGAGTTATTATCTGAATCACTAAACCCCTGAACTGCAATCCGAAAAAGGCGAATTGGTATACTTTTGGGCTAGTTTAACATTACCAATAAGTAGTTTGCATTCCTGTACCATTCTTGTACACTGAATAAGGTAAAACTGCAAAGAATTTACACTACAGAAAGTCAGGAACAGCAATAAAAATGTCGATTTATGGTAGGAATAGAGTTGATTACTGTTTGTATGTTCATCATGAAGTTATCTTAAAGAAACATAATGCAGATAACATATAAACTGCCTTATGTCTTTGATGCTACTGTAATCTCAAAACAGAAATTTTAAAGGATAAAACTTATTGTTATTCATGCCCAGAAATGCAAATTTACAGAATCATTATTATAACAGTTCAAGCAGTATGAATAAATGCTCTACTGGCTTCATCAAGGAAACATCCACAAATGCAAATTACCAAAACCTCACATCTGATCAAACAAATCTGCTTGATGTTGGTGACAACTTGAATCAATATCATATAATATAAGTTGCTGAATCAAATACTTCCTCTGTTTCAAATTAGATGTTACACTTTTATTTTGGGTAATAACTTCTCTCTATCTCTCTCCTATCACATGGGATCATTTTCTTTTCTTTCTCTATCTCTCTCCTCTGCAAAAATTGCTTAGGAGTCCGTGATTTTAAAAGTGTCAACTAAATTGAAACGGAAGAAGTAATTAAATTTTGTACCTAAGTGGGGTTTTTTTTTTGTGAAAGGGGGATAATTCCTAATTGCTAATGAAAATATAATGTGGTAAGGATCTTGTGAGCAACTTTATCAAAAAGTGTGATCAAAACAGTTGCAAAATAACACCAGATACATGAGCAATTTGATCAACTTCAACCTTGCCATCACAATCAATTTGATATTGATCTTCTTCAATATTTGTATAAAAAACCTCATCATTTGAAATAAACATCCAAACTATTGTGTAAAAAAAAAAAAAATCTCTATTATATAAGGGAAGGGTGTCCCGAAATGAAGAGGCTATTTTAACAAATTCACTTACGAATGAAAGGGAGCTTCAAACAAAAATACTGGAAATAAAATTATAACAATCACTCACAAGTCAACTAAAAACATAGAATTGCATAATTTACATTATACAGATCACTCAAAATGAGAAAACTTTACAAAACTAAATAATTCACTTACAAACTACAACTAATACACTACAACGTCAATACGTACAAAAATATTCACAAAAATTTGACTTGAAATCAAAGTGTCCATTTTTTCCACAATATATGAAGTAGTGTACTTAATTCAAAAATCAACTAAAAAATTATAATATTAGAAATCATAAATAAATTCACTAAAATTTCTATTTTCTTCATAGAATTTAACTTTGAAAGAAAAGTAAAAAAAAAATTGTAAGAGATAAGTAATAGAGAATAAACCAATCAAATTTTGCAACTAAAAACAATAATATTTCGTATGTCTAACTTTCAAATTTTGACTCTTACTTATGTCGAAGAAATTCGAATTTCTATCTCGAAATGCTAGTCTTTACTATTGCAGCTCGGAAAATGGAAAAGAAAAAGAAGAAAAATAACAAAAGACTTCAAAAAATAAATTTAAAAGAAAATAAAAAAAAGGCAAGAATGAAAATGCTATGGATGAAGGTTGACTAAAGTCCAAAAGTATTGGAAAATAACAAATTTGGAATGAAATCTGGTCTGATTTTTTTTAAAGCCCGGTTATAAGTAACTCATGGCCTATAAAAATCACAAGATAGTAAATTTGGAACCTGCGGAAAAATAGTTGGGACTTATAAAAAAAAAGTAATAGTTTAGCCCCCTTGTGAATTTTTCTTTAAAAAAGGTTTGACCAAAGTCCAAAAGTATTGAAAAATAGCAAATCTGGAATGAAACCTGATCTGATTTTTTTTCCAAATTGATCAAATCCTGCTTGATTCTATTCCCACATGAATTATTTTTAGAAAATCATATGCAAATGTAAACAACAACAATACAACATAGTTTTGGTTAGGAGTAACATATTAGAACCACATTGTCTCTATAAATAGAGGACACATAGAGTTTCAGCTTCACAAACAAATAAAAGGAAAGCACATTTCATAAGCTCCAATTAATAAACTAGTAGCAGCATCAAATTAGACATGGGAAACACTATGAAGTCAGCATTGTTGCTAGTCCTCTTTGTTATTGCAATTGGTAAACAAAACTAATGCTAATATTTCTGTTTAATCTTCTGCACATTTTATATGCTACTACTTAGAAATTAAGCAGTTATTATCTAACAACTTACAGAGATTTCATACCAAAGATGTCTTGGCCTAATGGTTAAGATTGAGGTGCTGTGAACAATAGGTCACAGGTTTAAATCCCCCCTCCCCTTATTTGTACTTTGTACTGCCTTCGTGGCTCATAAAAAAACTTATGGAGGTTTCATGATTTAAACAGGTTTACCAGAGTCCGCAATGGGGTGTACTAGCTCATATGACTGCAGGGAAACAGGCTGTCCCTGCATAAATGGACAGTGTACTTGTCCATTTTCATCCGAAGATATATCTTCGAAGGCGCCACCAGCCCCGTCACAACCAACCAGCCATCGAAAAGTGCAAGATCCCTGTCTTCCCTGATTGAACATGCATAGCAACAACAATAATATTCAGTTACAACTTACAAGTTAAAAACTATTTGTATGTTGATGAATATTATTTAAAACAACACAGTAAAAAAAATTTCTTTCATCTGTACTACTACAATCTCATAACATAAAAGTTTAAACGGAAGATCTAATCGTTTATGCTCATATATGCAGATTTACACTAATATCACCATTTTAATAACAGTCGAAAGCAAAAGTAACAGATAAATGCAAATACCAAAAGCTAACTCCAAGTAGAATGGTTCAGGATGCCATATTCACAATGGACCAAAAAATCTTTAAGGATAAGGAAACATGTAGTTTGGAAGAAAAATATATTAGATAGAAACAGAAATTTCTTGAGGTTATAACATGGAAATGTTAAGTAGAAAGCAAAAAAGTCAGTTATGAAAAACAGAATGTGTTTGCCATAGAACCAAACTGACAGCAAAGGCACATCAAAGGGTGACAGCTGAGTGCTTCAACTTGATTGAATGTAGCAGACTAAAAGGGTGCAGAATTCTCATCTAAATTGGTTGCGATTGTTACACATACTAGTAGGTTCCATGCACATCATGTTGTAGTCGGTCTAGCGTTGGCAGTCTGCTCTATATGGCTGCGTATGAACAGAGGGGTAGATGAGGCTGTGCAAGGAGCCCAACAGCACAGGGCTCCCAAAATTATAAAGGCCTCAATATATATTATTTTGAAAATTTTACTTCATATTTGAAGAAATCACCCTTGTTTCCCACCCTTAATAAATTTGTCAATGATTTATCTTTAGATTTTCAACTTTTCATTCAAGACTGTCCTGTGTATGAAACAAGATGATCACTAGGAAAGTGAAGCTCGTGTACCCTGTAGATGAGACTAAACACTCCTACATGATCAATCAACTAATGGAAGGATAAGATGTGTACTTCAAGAGTGGAAAGAAAAACCAATTTCATCCAAGTACAATAGTGATTTCGTACAAGATTTACTTCTTTCTACACTATCACCATAACACCAATTTATAAGAGGCGGGAGCTTATCCAAACCTGAAAATACATAGTCCGATCTCTACGAGGAATTTTGACTTAAACTTTCTTTACTATAATAGGCCAAAAGACTATCATTTACAATCTATTAATGGACCTTCTCTATTCCTCTAGGAATTTGTTCCCAATCACCAATTCCCCCTGAACTGATGACACTCTTTTTGACTTCACTCGAAGTCTTTTCTTTTCTCTCTCTAATTTTTTCTCTCACCCAAACAATATGAATATTACAATAATAAGTATGTTGAATATGAGAATAAATTACAAGAAAACTTTCTAAGTAATTCTCAATTTTTCGCTCAAGAAAATCGTACAATTTCTTTAAAATAACATCCTCTTATATTATATAGTTGCTGCTTTTAATCTTCTTCTTCTGAAATTATAATGTTCCATGTCTTCCATGATGTGCACTTGTAATGGTGTGAAGATCATGGCCTAATTGTCGCTACACTTACTCCACGATTATTGCAACGGAAATAAACAAACTCCACTATTCGTTAGTGGGAGTATTTCCAGAGAGTGTAGCAAGGTAGTCGGAGGACTTCACGCAGCTATCTCCACTTCTTATGCCACGATTTTTCAATTGTTTTTCAAGCAAAGCAACATCAACAACTATCCAATAACTTGGAGAATCTCTGTACCAAAAATTCTAAGTTACTAGATTATTAAACATACCATATGATAAAAAGTCAAAGCTTAATAATATCTTGACTTAGAATAAATAAACAATCTTTTTCCACAAGATATATATACATATATATATATCTATATAAATATATAAGCATTACATTATTTTTAAATTTTATACTTTTAAGTATTTGACATCATTAAAACATGGAATACAACAATATTCCCTCTTTTTAATGATGGCAAATATAAAACATATAAAAATATAAAAATAACGAAAACTAAGAAAAGAAAGAAAATAAAATAGATTAGCAAAAGAATCAAGAGCTAATGGGATTATGAACATAAAGAACCAAAACTACCAAAAGATTAAAAAAAATAAAACTAACATGAATCGATCTAACACACTAATCAGTTTTGAAGATAAGAAGAAAAAAGCGAAAAGCATCACCCAGAAACTAAGAAGACTAGAATGTTAGTTTATGTGCCACTCTACTACCCCTTTTGTCATCATCAAAAACAACTAAGTATCCAACAGGACTCTAAAACTGCATCATTATACAACAATATCAAGGGTTAGTAGCTCAATCATGCATCTAATAATACTAGCCATCCAACCATTTTAATGAGCATATTAAGATATATCAATAGTCTATATACATTATAGGAAAATGTGATTATGTCTAGTAATAAAACTACATGAAAGCCTCACTTATTAAGTTATTATTTTTGCTACTAGTTTGTTACACAATAAAAGGGTGTGATCCTCATGAGTTAGCTTTTGCTTTAACAAGAGAAAAAAGGCTAATATATATGGAATATTTTTCTCAATTAGGGCAATGTTCTTTTCGGCATAAGACAGCTGAACTGAATTGAATTGAACCGAACTGAACTGAATTGAACTGAACTGAACTGAATTGAACTAAATTGAAACTGAACTGAAAATAAATTGGGGAGAACAGACCCTTAATAGGTTATATTTAGATGGTGCAATAATAATGTGATTATAACTTACTAGATGGACTACATTTTCAACCTACACAAGGAGTTGAAGAATTATGTGACCAAAACATATTCATTGAAATCCCAAAAGAGCCTGAACATACTACAATGTTCAGAAAACTAAAAATAAAAAGTTGCTTGTTTACTTCATAGACAGACATTGTTTTGGTCAACAAACTATTAAAGCATCTCTTTATACAAAAACATAAAACATAGATATTCATGTTGATCTTAAGACCTAATTTAAATTGTGCTACAAATCTAAATATCAAGCACCATCTAAAGTTCCCCCAAACACTTCAGCAGACAAAATTTGTCCCTCAAAGGACATGTATGGGTGTGTCCGTTGAAGTGTTCAAGGGAACTCTTGAGGGAACCTGACTACGTCGCTTGCAAATACCACAAGCCCTCAGGAGAAGATATATAAGGTAAAAGTTTTGCTACTATTCTTGGGTTAAATAAGAACCTGAAATGAGACTATGTACAATTACAGGACATGAACCTAGCCATGAATATGGCTTTAGTGAAGTATGGATATGTAGAATATAATGATAAAGGTAGTGTAACTTTATCCACCTTTCATGTCTCTAGTCCCTCTCTTACTTCACTTACATTAAAGAAGTTTCCACAACAAGAAGTTAAAATGTCAAATGACCAACCCAACCAAAAGTTTAAGCTGATCAGGACTCTATCACGCTCCCTTACGCAAGAGCCTTTTAGGCTTGAAGTGTGGATGCAGCACAGGTCTCCCTCATACCTGGCGCTAAATATTCCACCGAGAAAGAAGGGATGGATGAGATTCGAACCCGTAACCTTTTTGTCACGCTGGCTCTGATACCATGTCAAAGGATCAACTCGACCAATTAAAAGCTTAAGCTCTGATGGTTGAGGTCCCAGTAATAGATCTATACTCTATCACAAAACCATATACACTATGAATATCCAACAAGAATAAAGGCATGATTTTCACACCAGTTTGATTCTACTGCTCACTTACCCGCAATTATAACACTATGCATAGCTAAAGGAGAACAAGAAAGAAGTCATTAAAGTAAAAGGGCCAAGGAGAATATGGATAACCTGGACCTTTTGCAGCTCAGATTCTGCAGATGTAGAGGTGTTGTTAGATGTGTATAAATATTAGAGTGATAAGCATATATCTAGCAAGTAAAAATGAAGTCTGATCCTTTAATCTCATTGTGTGCTCCTTAGAACTCCCTCAAACGCTTCATTGGGACAACATTATTTAGACAACCAAAAAGGGATATATGTAGTCCTACTGAAGTGTTTGGGGGAACTCCAGGGATCACCAATACACTCCATATAAAGGATACGAAACGTGTTAACTGCCTTTTCTCGTCCATTACACTATCATAGATTGGGGAATGGATGCATCAAATATTTATTATAGCCATTACTCTGAAGCTCCTGCATCCTGCTCCGGTTTTTCTCGAGCTTGACTTACAGGTCCGTCTTTTATCGTTAAACATGCCACTTATTAGGCCTTACACTTTAGGTAGGAAACTCCTATGTCATCTCCTCAAATCACCTGATCAATTACAGGTTATAGCTTTCGCTTAGGAGATCAGATCATCCAACCTCTTATTCGCATCAAAAGTGCAGCATACAGGTTCACTACATACACTATGTCCATCCAAAGTAATTGATAAGAATTTTTTTCAGGAATTGCCTACGGTAAAGAGTGTATGTAGTCTTGCATTTTGATGAAATTGTTCATCTGATAATATGAACACAGTAGAATTGCTTTAATGTTGCATCAATATGCTAACTGAAGATACATCAAGAATGTTTGAGAGAATATAACTCTCTGAATTTTAGAGAGAGAATTATCTGTATTATCAATGAATAATTCCAATTATTACATCCTTAGCTATATATATACATCAGTGTAAGCTAAAGGAAGAATTAACAAACTCAAGATGAGCTGTACAATTTTGTTATTTGCTAATAACAGAAAATGCTGAGTTGGCAAAGTTTGTTAGAGCTGTTGTCTTCTGTGGTATTGCTGATGTTGTGTCTGTAGCTGCAGTTACTTTAGTAACTTCAACACCCCCCCCCCCTCAAACTAGGAGATGGTGAGGTAGGAACCAAGCCTAGTTTGAATAGAAGATTTTGATGTTGAGCAACAGGAAGAATTTTAGTAAACACATCAGCCAATTGATTTTGAGTAGGAAGATAGTTGAGCTGAAGAAGACCTTCAAGAATCTTGTCTCTAGTGAAGTGACAATCCACTTCTATGTGCTTGGTACGCTCATGGAAAACTGGATTGCGAGCAATGTGTAGAGCTGACATGTTATCACAATGTAGAGTGACAGGGGTAAGATTAGTAATGCCCAATTCAGTAAGTAGCCTAACCAACCAGCAAACTTCAGAGGCAGCCTGAGCCATAGCTCTATATTCAGCTTCTGATGAAGATTTAGAAGTAGTGCCTTGCTTTTTAGATTTCCAACTAATTGGAGAGTTGCCCAAGAGAAGTACATAACCAGTTACAGACTTTCTGGTATTGGGACAAGCAGCCCAGTCTGAATCACTATAGGCTTGAAGTGTGAGTTTGTCAGAAGCTTTAAGAAGAATGCCTTGACCAGCAGTAGAATTCACATAATTAAGAGTATGAACAAGTGCCTGATAATGAGCAAGTCTTGGAGAATGCATGAATTGGCTCAAACTTTGGACAGCAAAGGCAAGATCAGGTCTTGTATGAGTCAAAAAATTGAGCTTACCAACTAAGCTTCTGTAGGCTGCTGGATCATGATAGAGCTCACCTTCATCAACCAGTAACTTCACATGGGTAGGAAGAGGAGTAGAAGTCTTTTTGTGAAAGGATAGACCACTATCTTGTAGTAGTTCTTTAGTGAATTTGTGTTGGGAGAGAATGAAACCTTCAGAAGTAGAAAGAACCTCAATACCTAGGAAATAATGTAATTTTCCTAGATCTTTTATACTGAAGGTGTTGTGAAGATAGGCTTTAATTGAATCAATGGTGACCAAATTGGTCCCTGTGATGATTATATCATCAACATACACAGCAAGGATTGTGATGTCTGTATGTTCTTTCTTAAGAAAGAGAGAATAGTCATTTTTAGACTGAAGAAAACCTTGTGATATCAAAGCAGAATGTAGCTTTTCAAACCATTGTCTACTGGCTTGTTTGAGGCCATAAAGGGATTTTTTAAGCCTACAAACAAGGTTGTCTGGATTAGGAAGGCCAGCAGGCATGTTCATGTAGACTTCTTCATGGAGGTCTCCATGCAAGAATGCATTGTTTATATCTAATTGATATAAATTCCATCCTTTACTAGCAGCTAAAGCTAGGATACTTCTGATGGTGGACATCTTAACAACTGGTGAGAATGTCTCTTGGTAGTCTATACCATATTTCTGGGTGAAACCTTTTGCAACCAACCTTGCCTTATACCTATCAATGGAACCATCAGCTTTTCTCTTGATTTTATAAACCCATTTGCAACCAATGGGTTTCTTTCCTTTAGGAAGAGAAACAATATCCCATGTGTTGTTTTCTGTTAAGGCTAAGATTTCTTTATCCATAGCTTCAGTCCACAAGGAATCAGTAGCAGCTTCAGTGTAACATGTAGGCTCAATAGAAGTAAGTAAGGATGCCATGAAAGCTTTGGAATGTGAAGGAAAGGTATGTAGAGAAACTAGATTACACCAAGGATTAAGAGTGGTGTAAGAACAAACATAGTCTTTAAGATGTGTGTTAGGTTTAGAAATTCTAGAGGATTTTCTTGGAGATGAAACAGGAGGTGTAGAAACAAGGGAAGGTTCAGTGTTTAAGGGAGATGATGATGAATCAGTAGAGTTAAGAGAACTGGGAAAATGTACTGAACTAGTATCACTAAGATCAGTAACTGTAGGAAGAAAAATTTGGAGAGGATAAATTTGTGAAAGAGGTTTATTTGTGGTGGAAGAATAGTGAAAAGGGAAGTGCTTTTCAAAGAAAACAATGTCTCTGGAAATCACAATCTTGTGTGTAACCAGATCTAGAACCTTATAAGCCTTTTGTGCAGGGGGATATCCAAGAAATACACAAGGGTTAGCTTTAGGATCTAGTTTAGTTCTGTGGATAGGTGTGGTGTTAACATAGCATAAACACCCAAAAACTCTTAAATGTGTAAGAGTAGGTTTGTGATTGAAGAGTTTCTCAAATGGAGTTGCATGTTGAATGCTCTTGAGTGGCATTCTATTAATTAAATAGGTAGCAGTTAAGATGCAATCTCCCCAATATTTTGTAGGAATTCTGGATTGCAATATAAGAGATCTTGCTGTTTCAAGCAAATGTCTATGCTTGCGCTCCACTACACCATTTTGCTGTGGTGTGCCACTACAACTTTTCTGATTCTCAATGCCTCTAGTAACAAAAAGCTGCTTCATATCACCCTCTATAAGATCAGGAGCATTATCTGTTCTTACACTTTGAACCTGAGTGTGAAACTGAGTAGCAACAAAGTTTAGAAATTGAGTCATTAGAGCAACAGAATCAGATTTACTTTTCATTAGATGAGTCCATGTAACTCTTGTAAAATCATCAACAATGGTCAGAAACATAGTATGACCAGAATAAGTACAGGTTTTATAAGGCCCCCAGACATCTACATGGAGTAATTGAAAAGCAAATGTGGACTTTATTGAACTAATAGGAAAAGATCTTCGAGGTTGTTTTGCTAATGGACATATTTGGCAAAGACATTCAGCTAAGCAACCATTAATTTCTACAGATTGGTTTAGACTTGGAATTTTGTTAAAAGGGATGTGTCCTAATCTCAGATGCCACAGTTTGGCAGTTTCTACAGCAGTAAAACATGTAGAGATATGAACAGGAGACACATCAACATCACTTTTATTTATAGCAGCAGTAGTAGAAGTTGTAGAGGAAAGAACTTCTTCACTTAGTTTGTATAAGCCATGCTCCAGTTCACCAAGAACCATGTATTGGTTCATCAAAGGGCCCTGAATTAAACACTTATCAGAAGTGAATTTGATTGTGTAAGAAGCATCTTGACAAATCTTGGGAATAGAAACAAGGTTAAAATGAAAGTTAGGAACATGTAAGACATTCTTGAGTTCTAAATAAGAACCTAGTTTAATGTCTCCAACATGTCTTACTTGAACTTTACTTCCATCTGGTATGGTTATGAAGTAATTTGTGCCATATACTTCATGATAATTGGTAAACAAATTCAAGTTGGAACACATATGATCAGTAGCACCACTGTCAATGATCCAATTTTGACTTAAAATAGAATTTAAGCAAAAAGTACCTGCTAGTTGAGCACTAGCTGCCAGACCAAGGGAACCAGAACCTCCAGCATGATGATGTTCATCTTGGTCTGCAGAGGTATGTTGATTAAGAACATCCATTAATTTCACATATTGCTCCTTAGTGAATGATGCTTGAACCATTTCACTATTTTCATCTTCATTCAGATCACCATGAGCAGCTGCTGCTACCTTTTTGCCTTTTGCAAACTTGTGATTTGCTGGATAGCCATGTATTTTCCAGCATCTGTCCATGGAATGACCTCCCATTTTGCAGTGATCACAGTAAAAAATCGAAGATCTTTTGTCGCCAGTGAGAATCTTGCCAGTATTATATCCTGAATTATTACTGGTGTTGAATGTGACTCTTGTAGCTGGCTGTTGTTGTTGCTTGTAAGATCTTTGATCAAATTTTCTTGCTGCAAAGGCTACAACCTCACTGTTATTTTTAGTAGAGTCTGCAATGCCTCTGTGACTTTCCTCTTGACAGAGAAGTCTATAAGCTTGCGTTATATTTGGCAGTGGTTGCATCATGAGTATAGTACTCTTCACTAATGCATACTTCTGGTTTGCTTTCATCAAGAAACTTAGTAATCTAGTGTTCTGTTGTGACTTCAACATGAGTTTAGTTAGATTGCAATTGCAACCAGTGTACACACAAACAGGAATTGGATCAAGACCATCAATCATATCCCATAGAGATTTGATTCTCGTAAAAAACTCTGAAATATTTTCATCTTCCTCCTGAATTATATCATTCAGTTGCTGTTGTAGGCTATACAATTCAGTTCCAGAAAAATTTCCAAAACGTTCTTCCAAATTAAGCCATATTTCTCTTGCAGTTTTGAAATATAATATAGATCTAGCAATTACCTGATCTAATGAAGCAAGAAACCATGATATGACTAAATCATTGCATCTAGTCCAAATTCTCAATAAACTTGCATTTCCAGATGGTTTTGGTATGGAACCATCGACAAATCCTAGTTTATTTCTAGCTGATAATGCAATTATCATAGATCTTTTCCAGTCAGCATAAGCAGAACCAGAGAATACAATAGGAACTAATTTCGTTGTGTTTAGATCAGATGAACTAAGAAAATACACATTATTAGGATCTTGTGCAAATTCTAGATTTGATTGAGATTCATTTGTGTTTGTATTTGTGTTTGAATTTCTAGGTGCCATTCTTGATGTAATATTTTGATTAGAAGAAATTTCGACAGAAGAAATACCTTGATTTCTTTTGATTTTCAGCAAGGAAGAAATTGAAACAAAACTTACAGAGAAAATTGACTTGATTTCAGTCTTCTCATCAGAGTTTTAAGAATTTGTTGCGGAATCTTAGATTGAAAAACCAGAACTTACTGCTCTGATACCATGATGAAATTGTTCATCTGATAATATGAACACAGTAGAATTGCTTTAATGTTGCATCAATATGCTAACTGAAGATACATCAAGAATGTTTGAGAGAATATAACTCTCTGAATTTTAGAGAGAGAATTATCTGTATTATCAATGAATAATTCCAATTATTACATCCTTAGCTATATATATACATCAGTGTAAGCTAAAGGAAGAATTAACAAACTCAAGATGAGCTGTACAATTTTGTTATTTGCTAATAACAGAAAATGTTGAGTTGGCAAAGTTTGTTAGAGCTGTTGTCTTCTGTGGTATTGCTGATGTTGTGTCTGTAGCTGCAGTTACTTTAGTAACTTCAACACATTTTTTGATTTTGAGAGTTGCAACACACTATTTTTGCAATGGGAACATAACTTGGATAAATAATTAAAATTGTACTTGTAGAGCATTGTGTTCTTTTATATAAATGGTATGTACTTTTCGAGTGCACAATGAGCATTGTGCACCCTAGTGCATAATCCACGCTTTGATTATGTTTTAGATTTCATGTGATCAGCCTATGAACTTCCCCTTGACAGGTCACTGGTGAGTATATGTTCTGCAAGCAGTGAGCATATAAATACTTATTAATCTTTCCATTAAACATCAAAGAATAAGTAGTTGAAGGGATCTATACATTGTTTTGCAGAAACAAAAAGAACACATTAAACATTTTTCACATCCAAATAGACATAACCATCTTGCAAATGAGTTTCCAAAAAATAAATTAAGCTCATATTCAATCCATTTGAGCAACAAAAACAAAACGATCTTCATAACAACGACGACAAGGTCAAGTTAGGAATGCAACTTGAAGGGGAATGAGGGTTAGGGGTATAATAAAAGGAAAGTAAATCACTCAACTTTTAAAGGCAGGCTACCCAACTTAGTCTACAAAGAAACTTCCAATTCCACAAGAAATGGCATCTAAAATACCTATGTCATACGTTGTTCTCATGTGCTGCCAAACAGAAGTAACTATTAAGCAGCAACAGAATAACACAAAAAATCTGACTATAAATAGCACAAAGGAAGGAGCCTCAGGAAAAGGAACTTGAAAGTAAAATCAACAAGCTAAGCATCCATTAGCTTGCGCGAAGCAGTAGTATTTGGAGGCATGGGAAAGGCTCTTAAGCTGGTTCTTTTGGTGATTCTCTTCACCATTGCATTCGGTAAACCAAACACAATCCTAATTATGTTGTGTAGATATATGACTCTTCCTGTGATCCTTATATGTGCATTTATGATTTTGCAATAAAGCATTATTAACAAACAACTGATAGAGCATTATTGTGAGTCTAACCAGGTTCAGCACTGCTGAGAGAAGCTGGAACTGAAGCGAAGCCATTATATAAGTGTACGAGCCCATATGATTGCAGACTAACAGGTTGTCCTTGTGTGAATGGAAAGTGTCAATGCCAGGAAACAAGCGAGGCAGCAGAAGAAAATTCAAGGAAGCTAACACAACAAGCTAAAAAAAGCCAGACTTCAATGTTCTGGTGACTGTAATTGCTAGGAAACCAATGTTGAAGCAGAACTGCAGAAGCCATCAGACATACTAAAGCGCGCATATGTCATATGTTCCTGATACTATATCAAGTATAAATAAATTTCTTCAGTAATCTTAATTGATAAATTAAGCTGAACTCTTCTCAGTATAAACATCACAGTAATAAAAATTACTATCTGTGTGTTAACTAATACTCTATAAGTTTAAGAAGCATGGTTTAGAAGTGCAAACTCAGATAATTATCTTATACAACAGGTATATATTCAGATAGAAAAGTTTGTGAGGACAAGAAGAAACATAGCCGTTTCCCATATAAAGAAACAATTGCATAATCATTATACAAAAGCATAGCGTAACAGGATATATGTACTCGCGATTCATTCATCCATTCCGAGTTCAGAATGGAACAGGACAGATTCACCAGGGTCCAGGAGTAGGTAGGATCTCCAGTTCATGTTACAGTGTAAGTTGGAATTTTGCATGATTGTATTGGATCACTCCCCTCCCCCCCCCTCCGCCGTTGACCCCATCCTACGCTCGAATTGAAATTCAATTCCCATGCTTCCCAAACGAGTTTGAGAGGTTGATTTTGAAATTCAATTCCCATATTTCCCAAACGAATTTGAGGAAATGAAATTGGAATTTAAATGCATGATTTCAATTTCTAGAATTGAAATTGTAAAACTGAAATGAAATTCGGGTTCCCAAACACTACATAAACGAAATCAGCTTCATTATTCTTGTCATCCAACGATAATAGTGCTTAAACGCCAATAAAACACGACAGACATTGTCGTCTTAGAGGAGCAATCTAAGGTCACTTTTGCTCCTCCCCATTTAGGTCCTATTCTTTTGAGCTTCATTTCAGCATAGTTCACTTCAATTAGCAAAATCAATTTTAGTTCAGCTCATTTCAGCAAAATTAATTTCCCTTCCGCAAAATTAATTTCAATACACTTAATTTTAACAAAATTAATGTCGATTCATTAATTTCAACAAAATTAATTTCATTTCAGTTTAGCACATCTCAGTTCAAAAAGAAACGGTCTTATACAAACATCATCTTAGCACGGAAACAACTAGTGTTTGGAAACAAAGACGTCTTGATACGGGGGAATCTCAAGTTCGGTCATATATGTGTCCTATAGCTTGAAATTGGCAAGAACTTCATAAAAGAAATTAAACATTTTAGAAACTAGGAACCCCATGTGGTTTTAGAGATTTTCGTACTTCATAAAGTAACAAATCTTTCAAAGACAACCTACACATTTACCAAATGGACTAGCAATCTAGCACTATCTTATTATAATTAAATTCCTATGGCCCAATTCCCAAATTCTATCACATTTACCAATCAAGGGACTAGCATGCCCTTGTTTTGTTGGAGATTTTGAGTATTAGACGTATTGGTTTCATGTCACGTTATTTTATGTCGCAATGGTTATGGTGTCGCAACTCGAATCAACATGAGATATAGAATTTACTAATGTAGTATATATATACATTAATGAAGGAGCGTTCTCTCGAGGTTAGAGCGAGCGGTCGGGATTGACAGAGATTTTAGAGAATGAGATAACTGACGAGATTGAGAAAGGAGTTACCGCTCCTATGAGGACCGGTCGCTCCACTGTGAGCGATCACTCATTTCATCAGTTTCGCGTTTCTTCGGTTGGTTAGTGACGTGTATTTGTCATATAAGACTGGATGTTTATGTGTTTAAATAACTCTAATTCATTATCCTGTTACTATCTAACATAACCTGTGTGTGTTAGTGCCTCTGAATTTTTTTGGCTTTCTGCCAGCCAAAACGATGCATTTTAGCCGGAGCTCTCTCACAACTCCAACCAAAACGCGTCGTTTTGACTGGAAAAAGCCAAAAAAATATATATTTTTCCTAATCAAGCGATGGGTCACACTTTCACGCGTGATCATCGTTTCAATCGTCCCATACAAAAAAAAATTTCCAATCACCCCATGATCCTAAACTCGCTCACTCATTGTTAAGTGGATTTTTTTAAGATCATGTACTTGATCTTATTTCTCACTCCTTATTAAGGGTGTTCTAAAATTTTCGATGCAATCCTCTTTGTTGTTGGAGTTGGAGAGAGAAGAAGATGGAGGAGGAGGAAGCGATTGTAAGTTGTTGGCCCCTGCGTTGTCAGTGGTATTGCAACGTTTGGATTGATTTGGAGGAAGAAGTCCATTAAGGTTATTTCTTTTCCGCACGGGTTTTATATATGGGTCAGCCACACGCAAAATTATAAGTATGGCCATAGTATATAAGAATTTGTATAGATTATTTTAGTATACAAACCATAAATCTAGTCAATACTTGTACACTATATCATATTGATAAATCCAGCCGAGCACATCAATTATATAAATTTCCAACAAAACGCACACAAGCAAGCTAATATTGCAACATGCAACACCGCTATGTACTTTATAGGCACATTTCTGGTCCTTTTCTTGGGTAGCAATGCCCACTATGAACGCTTGGATTCTAGCTAAGAACATTGAAACCGTGTTCGCTAGCTTCTACTACACATATAGCAATCCATCCATTTCCTCTTATTAATATATAGTATTCTTTTTCTTTTGCAATGATTAATATAGAGTTATTTGTTTTTAGTAGTTGAGTAATTGTAAATCAAAGATTACTCTTCATATAAATATAGTTGTATGAGAATCACGTGGGAGTCTAATGGTTGGAGCTCCCGCCTCTCAATATGATCGAGAGTTCGACTCTTATTAAGCCCAAATTTGGGATACTTGTATGGATATTTACTTGTGGATATAAATCCCCACTTTTCAGTCTTTGGAAGTTTTCTTATGAAATGCAGGATTATGATCTCCTTATTACCCCTTAATTCATGAGGGTTGAACCTATTTACCCAGTTAATTACCGAATCAAAAAATATGTATATATAAAGATAGTCGTATAAAATAAGATAAAAATGCTCTAAAGCCTTCAGTTAGCTAGTTTACGTCGACCATGTGAAGAATTAGTTGGCTCATTCCAAAGTCCATCTATAAGGACTTATTTTATACTTCTATGCCTTGCTGTTAAAGCCTTCAATACTTTTTGACTTAATTATACAAGTTGATAATATTAACACAGAATAGTGATAATCAAATGAGTAGCTTCTAGCTAGTTAGTTCTACTACTTTTAGTCAAGACTACTAATTAGTAATTAGAACTTAGAAGTTTGCGACTTTCTCATTTTTCAAATTTAAATATTGTATTCAATTTTTTTTCTATGAATGGGAATATATGAGTGTGAATATAATAATATTGTATTCGTATTTCATAGCCATATCTCTAAGTTAGTTCCATAAGAGACTTAATTGCAACGAAAGAAGTTAGTTCATGTGAATTTTTCATGATACCAAATGAATTAGTTGTTCTATTTTTGGTTTGCCACCATGTAATAGTTATTAGCTTTATCAATTCCCATAGAGGATGTGGGCGAAATAGGGCTTTATATTGTGAACCAAAAACTATTGTTTAACCTATCAAATGGAACATATATGATCAGATCCAGTAATATTATAAATTCTACTATTTTAAAAATTAAAAATCTACTCTGTTCGTTTTCCTTGGTTCTACTTATTTACTGTTCAACTGGTCAAACTTACAAAATATTGATCATTTTTGTTAATTATAATATAAGAAAAATATCATTATATATGATTTTGTTAGATCATTTTGACATGAATCTATAAAATTTCAAATTTTCATGTTATTCAATAATACTCCTTCTGTTCTTTAAATATCTTCTCATTTATATTTTACGCAGTCTCTTATGCGGCAATCGGTCTAAACGATTACGATCACGGTTCGCAAAAAGAGCGAACCGAAATATTTTACAATTTGAAAATCTTTGTTTATACATGCCTCTGTTCCAGCCAGCACCCTTGAATTTCATTCTTCGAAATCCCCCTACTCTGTGTTGCTACCTTCCCAACGATAATGTTTAGCATCGGATCTTAGGTAAGATGCAGTAGAGAACAAGCTACAAAGAAGCGTGTAAGCAACTTCGATTCACAATCACCTCCGGATTCTTCGCACCTGGATAGTTACAGGACTCCTGTGCCCTGGCTAGCTCACTGAGCTATACCCAGGGACTTAACGTTCGACTATTGCCAACTTGAACTCGGGGGTTTAGCCCTCGAACTTCTGTTCTAAGTGAGAAGTGGAAACCCTCTTGCTTAGAGTTATAGGAGAGCGAGAATTGTTCTAGGGAAATAGGGATTCTGCATGCACATGTTAAAGTTTAGATCTTTCAATATGTCACTTTCGGTTCTCAAGTAGAGGATTCTCGCATCCGGGGAGTCACTTTCGTAACTTATTTAAAAATGTTATACCCGGTGAGAGGGTAAACGTAAAAAAGAGCTGGCCCGTCAAAAGTCCGGTTCCTTCGCGAACAAAGTTCAGAATCAACAAGAGTTCGTAGAACGAAGAGAGTGTACAACTGGGGTTCGTGAAGAACTCTACTTTTTTGTTCGTAACGAGGAAGAGAGGGAACTACTTTTTTTTTCGTAAAACATAGGGAACTACTTTTTTCGTAATCCAGGTAAGATCCGCTGACAAAACAGAAGGAACTACTTTTTTTTTCGTAAACCTTCCATTCAGTATTGCGTAACCCCCGGGCTGGGCTCTCGCATGTTCGGAGTCCGATCAGATCAACACCTTTTACTTGATGGGGGAATGGATATTTTAGGCCCTCGGGTAGTTATCTCATCGAATTTGTGTAAACCTCTTTTCTTTCAGAACCTGGCCTTTTTCTGCCCCCGACTGTCTCCTAATAGGACTTCGACACCCTGCAGGCTCATCAAATCCCGCAGCACCCGTAATAGCAACAGTTTGGTAAAAAAGTAGTTCCCTCTGTTTTGTCAGCGGATCTTATCTGGATTTTGAACAAAGGGAATAAAGACTAGAGCTTTTCAACTCCTCTTTTTTAGATTAACCGGATAAGAATATCTGAATAAGCTAAGGCAAAAAAAAAAAAAAAAAAAAACTCTATCCTTAAGCTTCGTATAAGCGTCTTCATAAACGTTCGGGCGTCTTTCGAGGCTCCATTTCGTCCCTTTCATTTTGAGAATAACCGGAATTTGCGACCCGTAATTCATCCTAAATGTCATCTCGGGACGGTCGGTTAACCACCCAAGAACATCTTACGAAATAACACCATCATATGGTTTGGTCTTATGCCTGCATAGTGCATGGTACATAGTTGTTTTTTTCTATTATTTTATGAATTTACGAGCTCCACAACATTGATAAAATCTACAAAGGCAGGCAGCCAGCAATAAGCCAGTAACATATCTGTCAGCATTGTGGTACAAGAAGCCCTATATATTAAGCCAACTTCTTGGAGAATTCTGCTTGTCCTTTTTTAAGAAAAATCTTACTAAAATGCATTACTACTCGTACTAACCAAAGAATTAAAGATGCCAAAATTAAAGGCCCACAAAAGATACTAACAGTAATTAATGCTAAAGATTACCGTTGATTAGTACTAAAAAAGGTATTACCAAATCATTAAACCATGTTAGAGACAAAAGTTACCCTTCTTTTATAATTACAAAGCTTGTAAATTACTGAACTCTTATTGGTATAAACGAACAAAACACAGCCCACCACCGACACCGCACAATTTCCCACAATCACTGTATATTTCATTATTTCTTAATATGAAATGACATTCTTTTGTACTATACTACTACCTGCCAATTATTTGAGTTATGTCCTAATCTCAATTTTCTAATATCTATCATACATCCATATCATTATTGTTCAATTTTACCATATGATAGATTACTAACTCCATTTGTTAGGGAGACGTCTAGTCTGAACACACATATTTGTGTAAGTGTAAGGGTGTTGTATGTAATCATTTCAACTATACATTTTTATTAAATGATTGGATGGCTTAGGTTGTAAAATACTCCCTCCGATCTTTATTAGTTCACTCTTTTTTATTACACAAAGTTTTAAGAGAAATAATGTTGTGGGTCGTAAAAATAAAAAGAAATTATTATTTTATATTAAAGCTGAAGGTAAGTGTGATGAAAAGTTAGTGGTCTCATTTCAAAAATAGAAACAAAAGAAAGGGGTAAACTAATAAAGGACATTCCAAAAAGAAATACGGGTAAACTAATAAAAACCGGAGGGAGTAACATAAAGTGAACAACTCCATAGTGGCTTGAGTATGTAAATCCTAACTTATAAAGAAATAATTTAGTCATTTCATCATCAATTATTTGCTTTGGACTTAGGCTAATCCAAACACGTTGGTTAGGGATTCGCCTTGGTCTCAAGATCCTACTATATATGATACTTGGGACTTGGGAGTAGGGATTTCTCTTACTTTTTCCCTTACTTTCAAGTGAATGACTCGCCAAATGCTAGACCAAAAATATCGTGTAGGTTAAAGTCTGGACAAACAAATAAAATTAAGAAAAGTACATTTTTGGACTATTTTCATGTACAAAACTTAGCAAGGCATAGGTTAGATTAATTCATCAAACTATAAGAAATTTAGAAAGGAAAGGCATAACTTTAGATTAATTCATAAAACTATAACTTTCTCCAGTTCAGTGGCATTTGGAACTCACATTGACAGTTTTAACATTAAAAATGAACTATATAACAAGGGTGTATCAATATTTGATGTGACAAATATTATAAAATGAAAAATAATCAAGTAGATTATCAGATAATGTGAGAAGGACTGAGTACAAACTTGAGCCCCTTCATAAATCATACTCCAACAGTCCAACTAACATAAGTATACTCAGTGAAAGAGGTCACCAGAAGTGTACAAGCATTAATGTCCATATATAAGGTCATTAGTAAACAAAAGAGGACAAATTATTAAATAAATATCTGGTATACACTTTATCCTAAGAAGTAAACTTTCCAGTATATGTTCTTATAAACAGAATGCCAGAACATAATTTGTGAGTGTTAGTAAACATTCTTTTTTCTTTATCATAGTTTGGCATATACTACTTTTTTTTTTGTGTGTGTTTTTTTTTTCCGATCCCGCTAACGGATCCTTCCGGGAAGTTAGATAAGAAATATATTATTCTACTTAATTACTCATATTTATACAAAATAATAGAATAATATATAATTTCAATGCAAATCATTTAATGTTTTTCAAAAGGAAAAGAAAAAACATAAATTTCAATGCAAAGCCTTTAAATGCATTGCATTGGGATTACACATTATTAAATTATTTCATATAAATATGAGTAATTAAGTAGAATAATATATTTCTTATCTAGCGTCCCGGAACGTTTGTTAGCTTTTGCCTTTTTTTCAATAGACTATGTTCTCTTCATCTACATGTTGTTGGCACTGAAACTTAGTAACCCTTATGCCCGTTATATAGACTAATTGGGACATTAATTTGATCATTTTATGAGCTTTTTAAAGTTATCTAAAACAAATTATACTTGTTACAAGTTGTGAAAACATATGTTAGATATTTTAGTTTTATAAAATAATTGAAAAAAGATAAGGTGATGATAAATACTCAAATTTTTCTCAAAATAATTTGCAACCTAGATGGTAGCACAATCACAATAATTTGAGATGTCCTAATCAGAAATTTATAAAAATCTATCATTTATCAACATTATTGTTCCTTCACCATTAGGATACCTACTAACTTAATGATGAACATACATTGTGTGATTGTGTCAAGCAGTCCAAGACATTCACTTAAGACATTTGAAATAAAACTACACATAATTTTTCATTATTCACCAATAAATAATAATATTATACTCCATCCGTTTCACAAAAAGTTACGCACTTTTTTTTTAACATTTTCCCAACTATTTACACTTTTTTTCTTTTTTTGAAACAGAAAGCCTACCATTACTAGTAGAGCAAGATTATACTTTTTTGGGGATGAGTGAAGGTTACATCTTAATCCACAATAATCCTAACTTAACGGACATTATTGTTACACCTACTCACTAGGTAGACAACCCACTACTAATAAAGCATTAAGAAAATAATAATTATGTTAAGTTCGATTGCACTACCACAATCCTCAACACATCTTTATTAATGGTGGATAATCTATCCAGTGGATATACAAAGTTTTTTCCTAACTTAAAAATCTTAAGCTTTTACCTCTTTCAAGTCTTGAGTCAATACACTAAGAAAGAACAATCATAAAAATACTAACATTTAGCCCCCAAAAACAATAAAAATACTTACATTAATAATTAATGATACTTCCTCTGTTGTATTTTTTTTCATGCAATTCAACGCATTTCTTCAATTATTAATATCTTTAGTTGTGAACATGTAAAAAATATATTCTAAAAAAAGTTATAATTGATAGTATGCATCAAGATGAATTTAATAAGATCCCACTTGACTATGTTTTTCTTTATATAATAATAATAAATTGGAGTCATAATTAATCAATAAATAGTATCATTTCATTCAATATTTCATTTAAAACAGTATAGTATTGAGGAAATATTATTTTCATGAAACTTGCATGATCATATCACGTGCTCCTAGATGCCTCCACCTCCAAGATCTACCAATAGTTATTTAAGTCAAACCCCCATAAGATCTTGCAAACAAATCCAACGGTGATAAACACCATTAACCAAATCAAGTACAGTAGACTGCGTAGCAGAAGATCAGAACTATTGACTGCTCTACTAGTCCACTACTCTCTTTAGTGCATTGACAGATTGGCATAATAATACATACACTCACTCACTAGTATATTTTAATTCTATTTTCTTCCAAGCTTTCTCTTTACTTATAAAATTTCCTCTGTTTTTACTCTGTTTTGAAACTTGAATTTCTTCACCCTCTTCCAAATTTTATTTTTTTTGCATTTTATAAAATATAATGTTAATGTTTTTCTAGGAAAAATAAAAACTTGGTTAGTTGTCTCTTATAATAAATATTCATATATTTTTTTTGCATTTTATAAAATATAATGTTAATGTTTTTCTAGGAAAAATAAAAACTTGGTTAGTTGTCTCTTATAATAAATGTTCATATATGTATATCAGCAATAGTTGGTTGGCTCATTTACTTCTTAGCCATCATACTCAAACATTCATTTCTGGGTTTTTGTGTCAAACTTCTGATCAAAAAAAATTGTGTAGGAATATTTGAAGCATTACCCAGATTTTCTTTTTTTACAGATTTGAGAGTTCTTGAGTTAAAGGTGACATTGTTTCATCTTTTCTTCATTTTTTTTCCTCTGTTTTTTTATCAATATTACATGGAGATTTGAGCCTTTTTTTTTTTAGTGCAAACCCATAAAAAAAAATCCAGAAAATTAAAATGAAGAATTTCAATTTCTGGGTTTGTTTAAGTTTCTGTTTTAGTGTTTTGATTTTAGTTGGAATAATTCCAAGATCAGAAGCACAGGTTAATTCTGCAGAATCAAGGATTTTGTTTGAACTTCAAAAACAGCTTGAATACCCAGAAGCTTTGCAATCATGGCAAAAATGGACTGATTTTTGCTATCTTCCATCTTCATCTTCTGTTATTGTGGTATGTTTAAATGGTCATGTAACAGAATTAACTGTCATTGGTAATAAAACTTCACCTTCTCACTCATCAAACTCTTTAGTAAAAGGTAAATTTGCTGTTTCTGAACAAACTTTGTCAGAAAAATTTTCCCTTGATTCTATGTTTACTGTTCTTACAAAACTCACAAACTTGAAAAAACTGTCACTTATTTCATTGGGTATTTGGGGAAATCTACCCTCAAAAGTTACCAGATTTCAATCACTTGAAATGTTTAATATTAGCTCAAATTTCATATATGGTGAAATCCCATCTGAAATTTCCTCCTTAAAAAACTTAAAAAGTCTTGTTTTTGCTGATAATTTGATGAATGGAAATGTTCCTGATTTAAGTACCTTACAAGCTCTACAAGAACTAGACTTAAGCAACAACCAATTGGGTCCAAAGTTTCCTTCAATTGGAAGCAATATAGTGAGCATTATATTGAGAAACAACTCTTTAAGGTCTCAAATTCCTTCACACATGAAGAACTTAAATCAACTTCAAAGATTTGATGCATCTTCAAACAACCTTGTTGGACCACTCCCACCTTTCCTTCTTTCTCTTCCTTCACTATGGTACCTAAATTTGGCTGAAAATCAGCTTACTGGTGAGCTTCCTAAGAGCACAAGCTGTGCAAAGAGACTGTGGTTCGTCGATATATCTCGAAACTTGCTTGTTGGAAAGCTTCCGAGCTGCATTGGTTCGGAATCGAATAAGTATAGGAAAGTGTTGAGTGTGTGGAACTGTCTTTCTGGTTCCAAGTTTCAGCACCCTGCTTCTTTTTGCCAAACACAAGCTCTTGCTGTGATTCCACCCCCTAAGAAGACTAGGGAAATTCAGCAGGATTCTGGGATGAAGTTTGGGCTAATATTTGGTATCATTGGTGGCACTATTTTGTTTGCTGGTACTGTTGTTTCTTTAATCTGGTTGATTTGCAAGAGAAATAGATCAGGAGATGCTGAAATTTACAGCAAATATGATAAATCTGGTGGTGGGAAGTTGACGAATCGCCCCTCGCCCATTGTTGATTCAAGTAACACCTCTCTCTTTTTTGCAAACTGATCATGTTTTTTAAGTGTTTTTGCAATAAGATCATGCATTTTGTTTATGAAAATTATTAGGTGATCATATTAAATATGAACATGAGAAATGTCGAGGTATAGAATGATTTTCAGAATTGAATTTGTGGGTACATAATCATTATGAATCGCTAGATTTCCATGGTTTAGAGATGAGCTAATATTGTCAGTATCATTACTTGTGTTAAAACTCTTTGAGTTGAAAATTAATGAGTTTTGCTGAATGATACCAAAAGACCAAAAAGGGAGTATATATAATGGAAGCTTTCATATATTTTGTTGTTTTTCCATTACAATGAAAAAAAAAACCATGTATTTAACCCAGTTCAGTGGTTTTACGCTTGTTTGATTGATTCGTTTGATCGAAAATGAGCACATGACTGATGTACATAATTTGGTTTTCACAGAGTATGGGCCAAAGTCTATGAGAATGCCAACCCTTGGTCTTCCATCCTACCAAACCTTTACCTTAGAAGAGCTACAAGAAGCAACAAACAACTTCGATTCCGTGAACTTGGTTGGTGAAGGGTCTCAGGGACAGGTAAATTCACTCCCCAGATTCGTGTTTTGGCTTCGGAAATAGGATAATTGAATGATCTTTTAACATGAAAAAAACCATTGTTTAACTTAACAGATTTACAGAGGTTTGCTTCAAAGTGGCTCAGCAATTTTAGTCAGATGTATGAAAGTGAAAGAAAAGCACTCAACCAAGACTTTAAATCAGCATTTGGAAGTGATATCACAGTTACGGCATCAAAATCTGGTCTGTGTTCTTGGACATTGTGTTATTACATATAAGGAACGTCATCAAGGCAGCACCATCTTTGTTGTGTTCGAGCATGTAACTAATGGTTCATTAAGAGAACATTTAACAGGTACAATTCAAAAACATTTCGTTCGATATCGACATAAAATACAATAATATTCTCAAGACATTGTGACTTATATATGGTACAATTTTTTTGGGCAGATTGGAGAAGAAAAGATAGGCTGAAATGGCCTCAGAGAATTACAATCTCAATGGGAATTGCAAAAGGAGTTCAGTTTCTGCACACAGCTATGTCACCAGGAGTTTTTGGAAATGAATTGAAGATTGGGAATATTTTGTTGGATGAGAGCCTCACACCAAAAGTGAGCAACTATAAGATTCCCTTGCCTTTCAAGGTAATTCTGATTACTTTCCAAGTTTCCAGTTCACCTATCCTTTAAATTTATGTTATTCGAACTCCCCTCTGTCGAATCTTTATGTTATTCGGACTCCCTGTGTCGAATCCTTGACACTCTCACATAGTATAGACACTCAAAAGTTCAAAACCTTCATTTGGACTAAGATCATGCAAATCTTTTATTGAAAAGCCATATTAGACATTGAATTAGTCCAAGTATAAGCTAAGACCAAGCATTTGTTAAGCAACGAAAAACATGTGAATATTTTGTTGGATGGGAGCCTCCCACCAAAACCAGCAACTGTAGTATCCCTTGCCTTTCAAGGTAATTATGACTACTTTCACTTTATTTTTCTTACTAGAATTATGTTGCTTCGACATTCCATTTTATCTGAAGTACCCATGCCGAATCCTTAACACTCTGATATGAATATAGACATTCGATACCTAATTTTGGACGAAAAACATGGGATTCTTTCGTAAAAAAAACCGAGTATGAGCTCTGAATACAAACCCGTATTGGACATGTATAGCCGAGTGCAAGTAACATCATGGAATTCTTTCGTAAAAAACTGAGTATGAGCTTTAACTACAAACCCGTATCTGACATGAATACCCGAGTACAAGTAACATAGCCACATAGGCTATGAACATTGTGTTTCTAGTTAGATCCTATTAATTCCAATAAATAATTGGTTTATGCTTTTTCGCTTTACAGGTGGAGACCTCAAATGGTCAAAATGCTACAACTTCTGCAAACCCAGACAAGGATGACATCTACAATCTGGGTGTGATCCTGCTTGAACTACTAACAGGTAGACAGATCACATCAGACAACCAAGTAGATGAACTAAAGCGAGAGGTACTTTAAGACCCCACAGAACCTTCCATTATAACAGATGCTCTATTCTATGACCAAGGATTCAATCATAACATACTAACTTTTTTGATCTTTTCCTTTTGGTTGGGCATCTTTGAAATTGTTTGCAGCTGGAAAGGAGTTTAACAGAATCAACATCAGCACTTCAGCATACAATAGACCTGGCAATGAGGGGTACATACGCGTACCAGTCAATCAAAACTGCTGTCGAACTTACCCTTAACTGCCTGTACAACGATCCTAGCAGACGGCCTCCTATGGAGGACGTTGTATGGCATTTGCAGTACTCAATTCAGGCACAACAGACATGGGCTAGCAGTGGAAATCTCGCCCTCAACAGCGGAAACCTTGGGTTGCATAAGTGAAATCTTACACCATAGTCTGTAAATGCAGTGGCTCGTGGTCGCCTTCATCTTCATAGATCCCCTTGTATTATAGCAACTTTTGTCCAAATCCCAAACCCCAAAAAAAGAAGCAAGAAAAACCTTGTTCAAAAAAGTTAATACTCCTACACTTATTATTAATCATAATAAAGAAGTTAATAATAAATAAACCTTGTATTCATTCAGGAATTGATCAAAGATAGAACAATGTAGTCAAATTCAAGAAAAACAAACTCATAATTACTCCACTGAATGGAATTGAAGCTACATCTTTGGATATTAGTGAGCTTGATGTTTCAAGATTTTTCAGTAATGAAACCTTGAAAGAGAATTTACGTTTCAATAAAGGAGTCTCTTTGCTTTCGCCTACTTTACAACTAGTCTGCACTCCACTGATGCTTTGGTCTAAAAGTGTCTTGAGTCTTCACAGAACCTAGAGTTAACGAAAGTACACTAACATGGGTACCTAGAGTTAACAAAAGTACACTAACATACATACTCCCTTCGTTTCTTTTTGTTCAACCCACGACTTTTCTCACTCCCTTCGTTTCTTTTTGTTCAACCCACGACTTTCCTCACTCAGCATATAACTTCCTGCATTCATCTTCTGTCTTTTTGTTCTAACAACTTATACTTTGTTTCTTTTTTTGGTTATGTTTTTCCTCCTAAAACTTTTCCCCCTTCTTTGTTATTTAGTTTGATGGTGCAGACCTTATCTGCATATAATTGACTGCTGTTACAAACTATATCATCTAATTATCTAACATAGGATGTACTCGGCCTTTTTCCTTCACTACCCTTTCACGGGAGATAATGGATGGTGATTGTAGAAATGAAACTATGGTATGAAAGAGGTCCCATGCCAAATGCTTAATGCGGGTTCCTTTTAGATTTGGTATTGACTACTTAGTAGAAACGAAAATTGATTAAGACATACATATTTGGGGATGAATCTCTACTACCATGGCATCAACTCGTCACAATTATGATCATTTATTACCAACTACTTCTTCCGTCCGTCATATATCAATCGGTACAACTTGACTATTTGCCCTATTTACATAACCTACTTTGATCATATTTTATATTAACATATAAAAACATATGTTAGTATATAACATCACTCTTTATAACTAATACAAAATTAAAGATATTTATAATCAAAGTTGTACACGGTAAAAAACAAATTATATAGGACAGAGGGAATACTAAACCTGTTGTTAAGAAGTTGGGATTTGTTTATATTAAATCCTAGATGATTTTAGCATCAAACTTTATTCAGGTTTCGACAAGATCTAACGCTAAAGCAATTCACAAGTACCTCACTCACACCAAAGCAATTCATGAGTAAGGCGTTCGCCAATCCTCCAATAATCCAGCCCCCCAATACTTGCAACTTTAATGACCCAAAATATAAATTCTCAGATACAAGACAAAAACACCGAGATTGAAATCTCTAAGGGAGCAATCAAACACAATTTATAACACGACTTACATAACTTGCAATGTTAAGTTCAACACTGACACAAGGATCTAATATCCCTTTCTGAACAAGCGAGTACTTGAGATATTATAACATATTCAAACAGTTGCAGGGCAAATTGTTTCGTTTTTTTTCTGTCCCTTTCCCCCCATTTTTCTAGTCTCGTGTTGTTATTTCAGAAGGGACATTAGACACTATCTTCACATGTACATTCCAAGGACAGGATTAGTCAGCAGTCCAACTCTGCTCAACAATCTCGCGCACTCTCCTATTATATTCACGCTTGTTCTCACTGAACATCCGTGCAGCTTCTGAATTTGCAGGAGAGTTTGGATTTGGGTCACATAGCAAAGACTGTAGAAAAAAATCAATTCGAGTAAGAGATAGGAAGCCATGGAACACATATTTTACAAAAGCATACAACAAAAAGAACTTGTTAAGGATGCTAAAAGACAACAGAACAACATAAAGGGCAGCACCGATATTAGTGGTGCTTCACTAATCAAAACAAGGCACTAGTCTAGCTTGAAATGCAAGAATTCAAAGAAGTTAAAATGGCACCAAAATTCTGTTATTGAAAATAAACCACAATAGATGTGCAACAGATCTTATAGAACCAGTCTTATGTCTGTCTGGGTTGGATGGCAGGTGGAACAAAAATGTCCCTCTTTATGTTCCCAAATACCGCGTACCAACAAAATGTCCCTTGTAATCACCAGGCAAAGGCATAAGCTACTTGAGAGTAAATAAGTGGAAATCTCCATGTCCACTGCAAAGAAGCTTGGCCTCCTCATTCCAAATACTCCTAGAATGTTGGTCCGTAGGTTGTAGGACTGCAACATTCTCTTACGAACAGATCCAGAAATTTCTTTAATGTAGCAATAATCTTTCCCCTAAAGGAAAATATGGATAACCTGCTTTCCTCAAAAATAACATTCAAGAGCAAGAGCCAATTAGATAGAGCTAGGTTAACTAGTACTACCTTGTTGACTAATACTACCTCGTCAGGCTAACCTAACCAACTTTGGCCATAGATTGTCAATGTATAAAGGTATATGTACAAAAGATAAGCATCTACAGAAACTAACACAACGGATAAATAGTGACTAGCTCTTCCTCAGAAAAAAAGGCGAAATCAATTAACTGCTCAGGGTTGGTTATCTCCTGAACCAAATATATTCCTGCCCCTTTCAGCTCAAAATCTGCGCACCAAATGCCTACACCCGTCAACAGCTGACTCTAGGCATCCAAATTCCAACCCATTTAAAAGCCGTCAAGGTCCCCTTTGACTTCTTATACATTCATATCTATACCTCAATTCATCCAATACAACAGCGACGAGCCTATCCAGAAATGAATCATAAAAGAATATACCTATCAAAACCTATCACAAGATTATCGGCTACAGAGTCAAATTTGTTGAAAACTATATTGAGATTTATACTTCCAATCTTGCTCCAGAAAATTTTCATTCAAGTCCACCAGGAGGACTCATTATGCTCTTATCCCTACGTAAATCATCTACGTGAAAAGAAAAATGTAATGAATGCATTCACTCGGAAAAAGAAAATTTGCCTTGCCTTCTTGCTAGTATCCCAATAAAACTTCCATACTCCAACCTCCCATCCAAAAGGAGCAATAGAAACGAGGTGCCATAAGAAACTGATAGTATTCAATAAGGATTAGTGCCACTAGGATAGCAAAACAAACCCAATAAATTAACCCTTAATCACTTTATTTAAAAACGGAGGGTGCATATAATTGAAAAAAATTGTCAGTCACATAAAGTGTTGTTTCCCAATATAGAAATTAAACTTGTCATTCTGAGAGATGTCGTGCGTGCCATCCATTAGGGACCCTTATTTACCATTAAACATACTAAATAAATTGGGATTTACATGTAAAATAAAGTTACTCATATTTTAGTCAACATAAATGCTTATAAGTTTAGAACCTCTTACTTCAAGGGAAAAGATAATGTTCTAAAAATTAATATATCAAGCTACAATCTAAAAGAGTGCTTCCTAAAATCATAACGGAAAGGAGGCAATAAAATGATCTATTCAGCCTTCTCCAGCTCCAGGCTTCATTTGTCCTAAAATGATAGAAGTCTTCCTAGGCAAGGACATAAACTCCCTAGAATGCCCTAAAAAAACCATACACAAATCATGGGCCGGATGTATAAGAGCTTGCTTAAATGTGTTCAAATTCCAGTAGTAAGTGATCTTTATCAATTAGCCATTTCACAGTCACAACCGTGAAGCGCATTGCAGCACCCATGAGATGCCGCTTCCCAATACCATGACTGCTACCACAATCGTGACTCACACTATTTTGGGAAGGAGTAGAAAGTACCACTATAATAGCAATCACTATTTCTAAAAAGAACACAATATACTAGGATAACTCCATAAAGATATTTATGCCCCCAAACACAATGTAGAAACTACTAGATATTTATTTTGAAATAAAGGGAGTACCGAATCCCATGGGATGTTTAAAAGCTGTGAGTCTGCAACGTCTCAGAAGTTGTCGAAGGACACAAAGCAACATAGGGACCAAAGCGACACTGCTTACATCACTGACTCCAACAAGTTTCATCCCATCTCCAATCATCAGCTTCTTAAAAAGGTGCACTTCCCGAAAAACGCAGACTTCATACTGCCAGCACAGATTATATACTTCTGCCAAAGCCTTGATCCCATATAATGGGGTCGACTGCATTAACCAATAAATTATCTCCTACGCTTGTCCATACTCCATAAAGATCACCTTTCTCCATTAAATCCCCATATGAACCCACAAACCCATTTCTTCATATCATTTTTAACTCGCTGCATTATAGTTATCTTTGGTTTTCCTCAACTTCTTCTGAAATCCCCATAAGACTAACTCTCTACTTTCCTTATTGGTGCATCTTCTGATCGACATTGCGGATACTGAAACAAACATGGTCAGTTCTTCCTTATCCTATCCTCAATATCTACAACTCCAACCTATTCCATTATATACCCACTCACCAATGACTAAGATATAGACTCTCTTAGTATCTAACCCCCCATAAAAGTATAAGAGCACTTACAGTTCTCACTAGGACCCACTCATCAATGATTAATATATAGACTCTCTACGTCACTATCCCCGTTAAAAGTATAAGAACACTTACAGTTCTGACTAGGACTCCAGAAAGGGAAGGACATTAATATATGGACTCTCTAAGTCCGAAAAGAACCATGGAGAAAATGCAAACATGAGTTGATCCATCCTCTGGCCACATATAATCTACTTACATGAAAAGGGTCGAATTGTCTGACATAGGCCACTACTACTACAAACGGTACTCTGGAAAGCGACTAAGGAAAGGAGCTACAGTATTTCAATTATCTATAAGACTAACATAATATTCAATTACATACAATAGGTGAAAAAGATAACTTATATTGCACATATTAACATAGAGCAAGTACCAACATCATACTGTAATCCTCTCAGGTTGCTAAAAAGACTACCTGCCATTTCGATAGATATCTGAATGAACCCAAGTCCAGACTACAATTAGGAATAATTATTGAAAAAACCCAATTCAAGGGACCTGTTCTCTAGGTCACATCTTAGCTGCTCTTAATCTCAACTCGCCAAAGATAATCCTGTATATTATGGACTTCTGCCAACCTAGCCTTTAGGGGTTTTCATACTGTTGTCGTACATAAGGGCCTCTGAAAATACCAAGAAGAGTCATCTATATGCCTACTAATATATGAACCCTTAGCTCTTTCTATTGACTCCCTCATTCAGAAGACTAGACTAGATTGAACAGATATCAAGCAGCAGCAAAATTTTTAAAAAAATAGGAATAACTGAAATGTTTTTAAAGCCCTGATTCAGTGGAAATGTTGCCAGCATAAACGCTGATAGTTCTATAGCATCATATGCGTCGAGGAGAGGCAGTGTACTGTCTCCCAGTTTGCCACAAGAAACATACAACGGATATCACCAGCATAAAGAGGAAGATCTCAATTACACCTGTTCAGCCAATGCGTTTACAATCACTAAAAACTCGTTACCTGAATTGAGGTCAGGATAGCAGCAACATCATAGATAGGGCTCCACTGGTTTTGTAGGATATCGAGACAGATGCTTCCATCCGCATAAACTGATGAAACCCAATAAAAGAAAGTCGGAAAATCAAAACAATTCACAAGCACAGCGAAATTATAACAATGAACGGGAAGCTTTTATTTGATTATTTACGAGTCAAGATGCACAAAACCAAATACAACTAATAAGTAGTCAATACATCAATAAAGAGCCAAGTTATGGATAGAACTTAGAAGTACTCCTCTTTCACATAGAAATTCAAACTTCCACATAATAATATTCATGGTATTAAGTCTCTGTTCCCAGAAAATTTCATGGTATTTTGTCTTCTGCTGATATGAACTCCTAAAGCGTTGTTTTTACGTCAATAACTATAGTTTAGTACTCTTCGGCACATATGGAAGAAAACGTATTTACATAGATTTGATGATTAATAGCATTTCGGGAAAAAAAAAAGAGGACTTTGGTGGATCTAAGCAAATAAGCAACAGCAACTGCAAGCAGAAGGGAATATTTCAGGAATAAGGCAGCAAAAACAGCTTCAACAACTTACTGTTAGGATGGAACATCCGAGAGACAAAGCGCACTGTCGGGGGCTTATTCGGGTAATCCTCGGAGAACTGAAGCGTCAATTTGAACGTGCCTGATACACCCATATTAATTATAGAATATAAGTTAAGCATATAGAATCATAAGTTATGTCAATGAGTAAAAGAGCAAAAGAATATCCATAAGACAGATTGCTTATGGGAAAGGAAGGTATATAGGAAAGAACAGTTTGATCGGAGGCCTAGAGTAAATATCTCTCTAAAAGCATATTTCTGAAAATCATCAAGAATGAAAAATCTGTATCCATGCATATCTAGCAAACATCTTATATTGCTAAAATGTGGTTTGGCACAAGATTTAGGAGATGATGTGGGGAATGTGAGGAGTGAGGACCATATAATTATTATTCGATGTCTACATGACACAAAGACGGGTAATATAGGTAGAGATAGTATGAGGCAAATGAAAAAAAAGGAGGATACAGCAATTAAAAATATTATGGGACCAAATGCCAAAAAAGAAATGTAGCAAGTAATTTCGACATCCATTTATGGTAAATATAGCAAGTAAAAGGAGGGAGTAATATAAAGGAAACGGCATAATTTAAAATAGGCATCAGAGAGCAACATAATAGCCAGCCAAAAACACTCTGCCAGCAATACAACATATAAGATGAAAGTAAAATATGAATAGGGCAACATGGCAAACTACAAAGACCATATGTTTCACAAAAGAGTGACGCAATCAGTATGATGCAGTTCAATATCTATATTGAAGCTTGATCATTTCAAGAAACTAAGATTTAGAAGAAAGGTCATGTTCAGAAAATAATATATTTATATATAGCAAAGTTGGAGTTCTTATGAATGATCATGTTCACAAAAAAATGTGGTAGAGATCCGTGTGTTGAGGTGGTTGTGTGATAATAAGCAAAGACATATGATCCACATTGAAGTGATATAAGCAGTGGGTCAGAATAGCAATGAAAGAGAACCAATGGCAGTTGGATATTGAAAATTACAAAAGTCATGATAGACAAAGATGAAGTGGACAGAAAGGGTAAAGAAAAGGATAAACAATTGGGTCGTCTCTAGAATCATATTGCACTGGAAAGGAGGGAGTGAGTGGAAGAAAAGGATTCATGTAAATGAGTCATGGATCATGAGGATGAAATCTTGAATTGTATAGCCAACCCCATCCTTTTGTGATCAAGGCTTTAATACTGTATTATTGTTGTTGAAGATTGAGAAAGAAACTTTCTACATAACATAATTCACATCAGCAAGGACATTGACAAATGGAATAAAATTTGAGAACAGATTATTCAGCATGAATGATAGTGCAAAGCATGAGCCAAGGCTAAAATCCCACAAGCAAATAAAGAATCAAAACCAGACAAGTTTCTGATTGCTAGAATTTCTGATTACCTCCATCCCAAGGGGTGTCATCAGGACTGCATTAAAACAAAAGAAAAAAGAGAGCATAATTAGACCAATATGCACACTTCCTTTTCACAAGTAAAAAGATTAGCCTGACACGAGTATAAATAAATTCATGCCTACCCAAATATAACAGCATTCCAGAGCATGATGTTATTGTCTTGAGGAGCACCACTAATTCCAGCTGGTGGGTCTTGTTGCAGGCGCTTGAAATCCCTCATCAGTCTCTTTCTTGCCGGTGTCGACATCCTCACCGCCTATACATCAAGCAAAGAAATAACTTCAGCACAACAAGCACATAAGTTACTCAAAATGTGCATAGAGACACTTCAGCTTAACAAAAACCATGACAAGAAGCATTACACATATTATAATAGTGACTATTCCAATGCACAATCACAACATTAGAACGAAAAACCACCCCACCACAAGCACAAGTAACTATACAAAAGCACAAAATCTCGGTCGCCTTCCGACCGGCCACTCTTCTCAATCACACTCTATGAAAGACTATTCCGTTAAAGTATTACAATTGTCAAACAAAGAAACCTCAAGAAAAGCTGAAAAAGATGTAATAATTACAGAAATCTTCAGCCTCAGCTCAAAAAGAGTAAAGACTAATTAAATTACAATAATTACACCAAAAATTTGCTAATCTCCAGCTGCCAATTAATTTCTCATTCAACAAATTTCATAGCAACTCAACAAGGACAAGAAACCACAAATTTTACTTCACATTAGAAAAAAAATAAAAATGAATCAGATCTACATCACACGTCAATTTATAATTCCTATTCAACAACAACACGCATCATTTATTAGGAAAACTTACAAGAGACTGCAAAAAAAAACCTAATTAGGGTTGAACCACACAAAAAGAAAAGAATCAATCAAACATAAACCTTGAACAAACAATAATCATCAAAAAACAAACATAAAATCAAAATCAAAAGAAAAAGATAATTCGATTATACCTGAGAGAAGAAAACGCGGCGAGAAAAGCGGTAAAAGAATCACCAAATGAACCTTAAAATCAAGAAAAATGGCGGAAAAAAAATTGGGGAAAAATTCAGGAGAGAGAAAACAAAGAAGAAGAAGAAGTGGAGATTACGCGGTGTTAGAAGTAGTAGAATATCATCGGAAAATTGATCGATTAGATTCGGAGAGAGGAGAGAGAAAAAAAGGGTTTTATATAAAATGGAGAAAGTATTACAAGCATGGAAATATTGGAATAGTAGTAGTAAAAAGAAAAATATAGAAGGAAGGAAAGTTCAGGTCAGCGGTCCCCTTTTTGTTTTTCTGTATATGATTTTTTTGACAGCCTTTTTTTTTTTGCAATTTGCAAATTCTAGCCGAACACCTAGCTATCCACAATTTTGTTTACTTCGGACGTGTTTTCTCTAATTTATTTTCAATTCAGTTCAACTTAATTTTGGACGATATTTTTACTCTCACATGTCACTATTCATTTTAGTTCAGTTTTCAGGGTCTATTCTTTTCGGCATAAAACAGCTTAACTGAATTGAATAAAACTGAATAGTGACATGTGAGAGTAAAAGTATTGTCTAGTGCTGAGCTGAACTGAACGGAACTGAACTGAACGGAACTGAATTGAACTGAACTAAACTGAATTGAACTGAACTGAACTGAACGGAACTGAAAATAAGTTGGGGAGAACAGGCCCTCAGTTGAGCTTTTTTATGTTGAAGATAACAGACCCTTCGTCCCTTCCTATGTTTTTTTTACTTGCAACACTTTTTTTTTTCATCAACTTCAATATTTCCTCCGTTTTTTTTAGATGTTACGCTTTCTATTTTAAGAAGTTTTAAATTAGATGTTACACTTTTATTTTGGGTAATAACTTCTCTCTATCTCTCTCCTATCACATGTTCACATGGGACCCTTTCGTTTTTCATTCTCTCTATCTCTTTCCTCTCCAAAACTTACCTAGGAGTCCGTGATTTGAAAAGTGTAACATCTAATAAAAAACGGAGGAAGTACAAAGTTTGGGTAGGAGAGAGGTAGAGAGGAAAAAAGAGAGGGTCCCATACTCCCATGTAATAAGAGTGAGATAGAAATAAAGAAAAAGCAAAACTAAAAAGTGTTGCAAGTAATTAATTATTTCCCTTGTAAGAAAGGGTTGCAAGTAAAAAAAGAACGGAGAAAGTTTTTCTTATATTTTTTGTATTTAATTCTACTGCTATCGCATCATTCCTACGACTATGAAGTACTGTAATAGTTATGCACATTTCTTGTATCTTCTATTCATTATTGTGGCTTCTGATTCACGCTATCTGTATGGGTATTGTGGCTACTTGGTGGAATTTCATGGCTTCTTCAATATCATTACTACTTTTTCATTCTGTTTTAAATAAAATTTTAGGTGAAATGATATAATTTACTCCTTCTGTCTTTTTTTTTTTATTGTTCTCACTTAGAATCTTGACACTATTCATATCTAGAGAGAATCTTCTCAATTTTTTTCAATTTATAAGAAAAAATACAGTCATGTGGGATCTTGTTTGATTCGTCTCAATTAGTACATTATTAATATTCAATCGTTATAATTTTTACTAATATATGATGAAAGATATTTAAGTTCAAAAATGTGCATTGGAAGATGTGTAAATAGAAAGTGAGAAAGATAAAAAAAAAAACAGAGGGAGTATTAATCAATTTTGATTCCGATTCATCGTCATTGCATAAAAAAAAACATAATCAATTGAGATATTGTTAGATTCGTCTCGATGCGTAATTGCGTACTATCAAATTATAACTTTTTTATATTTTTTTACGTGTATACAACTAAAGATATTAATGATTAAAGAAGTGTGTTTGGGTTGTGTGAAAAAACAAACGTTTCATTTAAAACAAAACGGGAAAGTATTAGTTTTTAGTTTATGGTTTTATGATTTTAGATATGATATAAAATACATGATGAGTTTAAAGATAATCACACTTAGATTATGATCATTTTGGCTGAGCTGAACTAATTTGAATTGAAGTGAACTGATCTGAACTTAAGTTAACTGAAATGAAACTTTATAGAGCAAGAAGCTATAGAGGAACATTCGGGTTGGCTGGAAATCTTATAAGCATAGTATAGCCCGGGTTGCTGGCACAAGGAGCAATATCAACCTCTGGCTTGATAAATGGGTGGACGGTGAAAGTCTAAGATCTCTAATCCAAGGGCCATTAAAAAGAAATGACTTTAACCAGAAAGTTGAACTCCTAAAGAACCATGACCTCTCAAGCATCTCCTCTATAATCCTTCCTCGGGAGGTCCTAGAGAGAGATCAATTTTCTTATCCTCCAAACCTGACCATACGTACTCAATATGGACTTATATGGGTAACTTTAGTTCCAGGAAAGCCACGAGCTTCCTTAACCCGACTAATGAGGATGGAGGACTCTTGGAAGTGAATCTGAATAGCGCCCTGCCTCCCTAAACACCATCTTTTCATCTGGCAAATTGGGTGGAATATAATGCCAACCAATATTAACATTAATTATTACCGGATAAACACTCACCCAAGTCATTGTCCTTTTTGCCCAAGCGAGGAGGAAAGCATAGATCATATTCTTAGGGGTTGTCATAAAGCAATCAAGATCTGGAAAAAGTGGACTTTGTAGTGATTCACCAAGATTCCTTGAAGGTTTGGCTTAAAAACAATATTATCAAAGATCACAATACTCAAACTTCATCTAACGCCTCCTCGATCCCTTCTAATGTTGCCTTCTTCTTTACTTTATGGGGCGTTTGGTTGAGACGTATTGCTTGGGTAATCAACAAGAAGAACATTCCTTCTTCCACTTCTTTGAAAAATTCATGTTGGGCCGCCACTGAATGGTTCTATTTTAAGAACCAATTGCAACCTAAGGTGGGTAAAGCTCCCAACCCCCTCCCCCTTTCCTTTCCGCTCCTTCTCCCCTCCTTCTTCCTCCTAACTCTTCCCTCCCATCATTGTGTCATGAGTTCTTAACTTGGAAACCCCCTCCTACACCTTTTAAAAAATTAATATGGATAGTTCCTTCCTTAATAGTACAAAAGAATCCTATTTAGCGGTTGTGTGCAGGGACTCTTGCGGGTCTTGGCTAGGTGGGATTGCAATGAAAACATTCTGCTCAAATGCTTTAGAAGCTAAAACTCGAGCCATTCATATGGCTTACAATGGGCAAAACAACAACAGTGGTTCATGAGTATAATAGCCTCAAACTGTAAAAATACAGTGGAGGAAATTGGTAACAACCGATCAACAAAAAAGTAATCTTTGTAACATTATCTTTAATTGTAGGGAGTGGCTCCAAGAAAATGCAGATATCAAGCTCCAACATGAAGGGAGAGCAACTAATACAATTGCTGATTCACTAGCCAAACATGCACAAGGGAGGACAACAACTCCTAATATTATGAATTTTTTCCCCACCCCACCCCCGATTTGTAATCTAATTTTGCTAGAAGACTTAAAAAACTGTAATATGTCCACCATGGTTCTTGATGACCATGGTTGACAACCTGTTGTAAACAATTTGTTTGTGGTATTTAGTATTTGCTTGCAGTTAACCAAAATAATAAAAATAAAGTAAGAAGCTAAGGATCCGTTGGTTTTCATTTTTTGTTTTCAGTTTTTTGTTTTTAAAACTAAAAACCATAAACATGAAACCAAAAAAAGTGGTTTTCACCTTTTAGTTGTCCGTTTTCAAAAACATCATGTTCGCAATAAATTTGACTAATTTTTTTATTTATTATAGAACATATATTATATGATTTTGAAAATCAAAAAACTAAAAAACAGAAAACCACAATATTACCGAACGGACCGAAGTATTTTTTTTGAGTTGACCTAGTATACCTAGCCTACATAATAATTTTTCCAAAGTCTACACGGGTGCCTTTTAATTTTTTGCACATAAAGCTTGACCAAATAGAACTTAGAAGTAATATTTTATCAGTTTGGCTTGGTCCATCACTCCATCTATTTTAATTTCTTCCGCGCTGACAACATAAGGTCACATATAGAGGTTTAATGGGGACGTTGTATACAGAAGTATATATATATAGAGAAAGAGGAACTTGATTTCCTCAGAGTTCTAAAATTTCAATCCTTTATTAACAGAAATTTCCCAAGAGTTCTTTGCTTTCTTCATAAAGCCTACGTCATTCAAATTTCAATCACAAGTTCTTTCTAAACATCGCAACATCAAGGTATTTCAACATTTAAGATTTTATTTTATTCTTTATATTCATGTCATTAGTTGTGTAGTTCATGTCATTTTTGTTGTAGTTTATGTTATTATGTACGTATTAGGTTTTGTTACACAATAAGTTATGGTGTAAACGTTACACTCAAGACACACGTTTCTTTCCTTAGAAAAAACACACTTTTCTTAATGTTAACTAGTTATTAGGCCCGGGCTATGCCCCGAGTAAGAAAAATTTTCATTTATTAATATTCTACTTTGATATGATAACACTAAATACAACTTTGTCTAGTGGTTAAAACTTTAATACATGAACTTGAGGTCATGGGATCAAAACCTATACTATGCAATTTCTAACTTTTTTATTGTACATGGATTACATGGACTAAAACTCCCTAGAGAGAACGCCACGTGACACCATTCCTCGTTTACGCACGCCTTTTAATATATTAGTATAGATTAAGTTGTGTTTGAATGTTACGTAATTCAGCCCTTACGCTCGTTGTTTATATCTTATGTTTCATAGGACTTATTTACATACAATCTAAGAAATAAGTTGTCAAAGATTTTTTGCATACACTATACTAATATTTAAATTATCATCTACCTTGGGATGAAGGTAGTTTTCTAAAACACTAAACTACATATGTGAATTTTCAAACGAAGCATCAAAATTTATTACACTTTTGGTTGCCATATTTTCACGTCAAGGTGTGAGGTAATTTACAGTATAATCAACTAATAATAGATAGGACTAATATACCAGCATTAAATTGCTTACAACCATGGAATTAAATTCATGATGCTAGCCTGTAAAAGAAGAAATTGTCATGATAATTGACCAGGTCACTACTCACTCCCATGTACCTTATTTCACATGTTGGACCTTATTAATGTCACACACTCTTACAATCACAATTTTTTTTTTCTTTTATTATGAAATGGAAGGAATATATATAGAATACATTTAGGTAGTGTTTGGAAATGCTGATTTCACACGGTTTCAAATGTCATTTCAAATCCTATCTTGTAGGAGCTTTTTTTGGTTGTCTGAAATTTGGGCTAATTCCAGAATTGAAATTCTTTGTCCATCCAAACATGTTAATTGTCCAAATCCAGTATTTCAAATGAAATGTTCATATCCAAACAGGCCATTAATGAACTCATACTCTTATTTTATTTTATTTATCAATGAATTCAAATTATCAAGCTAAGTTAAGTCTACCGATTAAGTCTACCGGAGAGGAAATCCTATACATTTTCCCCCCACTTCCAAAATGTCTAGCTACTAACTTGGGTCGGATTGACCTGCGAGAGTGTGGGAAGTTCCAACTTAATTGATAAGGTCAATTTGCCTACCAACCTAAAATCAATTCAATTCAAATTTATTTCATCTATATTATGCTTTTAGTAAGGAGTATATTTTATGATTTAATAATGATAAATACATTTGCAAACTATATTGCTATTGCTTATTGAATGTTATTGTAACTCACAATTTTATTTAATTCTAGGAATGGCTCTTTCACTACAACGGTACAAATATCCTTATGGAGGCATATGTAACGGTGAATTAGCAATCATCTTAGAGAAAAGGTGAGTTTTTTTAAATCTTTGCCTATATAGTGAAATCCCAACTCAATTGTTTTGTGCACGTACCGAAACTATTTGCACTACTAGGAATATGCACGAATAGCAAGGATGTTGAGTATGATAGAGTATTAAACTATTCATGAGACTTCAACTATCAGCTTAAATAGAGTATTAAACTATTCTTGAGGCTCCAATAAAAAACTTAAGCTGATGGTTGACGTTCCAGAAATAGTTTAATATTCTATCAGAGTAAAATTAGGTATTTAGGTATCATTTAGTTTACTAAATTATGAAAAAAGACCTATAAAAGCAAGACGATGTAGCATAATAATATGGCCCAAATTTTTTACAAGACGTTGTAGTGCTTTTTCATACAACCAGCCTGATTTATATCATAATTGAAGCTTAAGTATATTTGTCAATTTTCAGAATGCAAGGAGAAAGAAAATTATTATCAGGAGTTGCAACAATAGATGTTGGAGATTTGTTTATTGAAGATTTGTTAATGGAGATTTTGTCTCGATTGCCTGTGAGAACACTTTTGCAATTCCAAGTTGTTTGTAAGTCATGGTATGGTATCATCAAGAATCCTTATTTCATTTCCAAGCATTTGAAAAATTATTGTAGCAACAATGATGATCGTGGTGGTTGCCTCATCACTCAATATGCAATGCCTCAAGTTGGAGAACTTCAAGTCCATGAGTTATTGGTTGATGATAAAACATATAAAGTTTTAGCATATGAAACAATACGAACACCTAAGTATAACACCTATCTTTGTGGTCCATGTGACGGAATATATTATCAATGGTGTAAAGGTGAAGATGAACGTTTTTTGTGGAACCCTGCCCTCAACGAGTTCAAGGTCTTACCTCGTATAAGTATGAATCCTACTAATTCTTTATCACATATGAATTTTGATGGCGTAACAGAGTTTTATGGATTTGGATACGATTCTGTTACTAAAGATTACAAAGTTATTGTCATCAAGGGTTACAAGGATACAACAAAATATTCATCTCATGATAAGTATACGGATTATCCTTTATCGATCTTCATCTACTCATTAAGAAACGATTCTTGGAGATATTGGGGTGATCTGCCAAAATATTATTATCTGAGTCACAATACGTGTTATGTTTTTGTTAACGACAATGTTTATTGGCTAGGGTCGACTAAGTCGTATAGTATTTTCGATTTCGATGTAATAATCTCTTTCAACCTAGCTAGTGAGAACTTCCAAGAGCTACATCTACCAAGTTATGATAAGGCAGTTGAGGAACGTCCTACACTTGCGGTATGTGATGACTCCATTGCTCTACTCTTTGGTTATAATGAGAAGTGTTTCGTGATGTGGTCTTTTAACGAAGGGTTTTGGATCAAGAAATGCACAATAAATATTGATTTCAATGTTTATTGTCGACCACTTGGTCATTGGAAGAAAAATACACTTTTATTTCAAGGGGATTATACACTAATATTGTATGATCTTGAGACCAACGAAATATGTTATCTTGAATATCCGATGGATGTTTATGGTAAGTGTGTCAATATTTCTGCGTATAAGGAAGGCCTAGTTTCAATTATTGACTGAATGAAATAGTTTTGGCAAAATGTGGAAATAAAGTGGGAGTAGATCCTGATCACTATTGGCAATAATAGAGTTTGTCTTGTAAGAGATCGCTTTTTTTTAAATTAAAGTTAAACAATGGTATGTCCGATATCAAAAAGAGAATTAGTCTAATAGTGACTAGGTTAATTGATTTTAGTGACTAGTTTATTCATTTAGTGACTAGGTCTACTTTTATATTAAAATTAGACCGGCTTTTTTAATAATTTATGTTAGTAATATGTGTTCTTTCATCATCAAAAGAGATATGAACACAATGCAGAACTGTATTATGGTTGTGCTCTACACATTTGTACATATACTGTTTTTTTTTTGATAATTTTTGGGATTTCATTATAGGAGATTATAACTCCGAGTTGAGATTACATTCAGTTCTTTACAACATTGTCTCTAAACAGCAGAGAAGTATAATGGAAACTAAACATCACAACCAAGCAAGGAACTCATTTCTCCTCACTAATCCTTTCTTTGCGAGGGCATCAGCCACCATATTCGAGCCCCGGCATTTGTGAATTATTGAGATGTCTGGCCACTTTTTCCGCGCATTTCTGATGAAATTTAGTTGAAAATTAAGAGCCCATGGGCCTCCACTATCCTCATTACTCCATTTTACTGCATTTGCCGAGTCGGACTCGATAATTAGTTGCCCGGTTTGAAGAATACCGCAGCTTAGTGAAATTTGCATAGCTCTGAATATGGCCAAGACCTCTGCTGAATTTATTTCTATGGGAGGGGTGGGGCTCGAGAAAACGCATTTAAATATCCCCTTGTGATCCCTGAGAACTCCACCGATTGCAGCCGTGTCCATGAGGATGTTGACAGATGCGTCCACATTCCATTTGAGAGACATGGGATTTGGGGGAGACCAACCTACCGAGGGATCAGATATCGGAGCCCTATCACTGGCCTTACCTCCATGATTCCATTCAAGGCAGGATGGATTTCGGATAACATCAGATATGGAGTATGGAAAGGGGTCTCCCCACCCATCAATCCACCAGCAGAGTCGCGTGAGTATAAGGTCCTGAACTTCCTTCAAATCACAACGGAGCTTTTTAAAGATCCTGGCGTTCCGTTCTTTCCAAATAGACCAGATGATGATCGAGAATATCGCATTCCAAACTTTTCTGGAGAACGGGTTTCTTTTAATACTCTTCCATTGGTCAAAAGCGTCTCTCAGACAGCGCGGGAATACCCAGCTTAAACCCCATATGGACAGCCACCAATTCCAGATGGCCCATGAGAAAGGGCATTGCAGAAGTAAGTGATCTGGGTTCTCGATTTGGGAATTGCACAGTACGCATTCGGCCTCATCAGGGGGGATGATGTTTAGGCGCATGAGTTTTTCTTTCGAATTTATTTTACCAAGGATGGCCAGCCATGTAAAAACTTCGATCCGCGGGGGGACTACACCACTCCAGATTTTTTTCAGGTTTGAGACCGTGGATTTTAGGAGAGAGAAAGATTTGGCGAGTTCCATGGTGATTGATTTTACTGAGAAAGAGCCTTCTTTGCTAGGAAGCCATATAAAAGAGTCTGCAATCTCAATAGATGGGCATACCGAGCTCAGCATGATTTTAAGGTTTGCCCATTCCGCTTCATCCCTGGCCCTAAGAGGTCGAGTCCAGCCCAGATCCCAGTTCCATAAGTCCTCGGCCCAATGGCCTGATTCAGCGATGGAGGCGTTTGGTGACGCGGCAATAGCGAATAGTCGTCTAAACGTGTACTTGAGTGGGCCTGATCCAATCCAGAAGTCATGCCAGAAAAGGGCCGATTTTCCATCCCCCAACCTTCTCATGAAATGAGTTTTGACCCATCTTGAAAGTTCCGGATGCTTCAGGATATGGGAACAAATTTCTTTCCATGGCCCCCCTCTCTTTGGGGCGCATAAGTCATGAAGCTGGAAGTTTGGCCCATAGCCATATTTTTCAGAGACCACATTCCTCCAGAATGAGTTTGTTTCATTTACAAGCCTCCAAGCCCATTTGAAGAGCAAAGCCAGATTTCTATGGAGGATGCTCCCACAACTGAGCCCACCCAATGCTTTCGGCACTTCTAAAGAACTCCAGGAAGTTAGGGCCAGCGCTTTTTTGCCTGAACTGCCGCTCCACAAGAAGCGCCTCTGGAGCCCGTTTATTTTCTCCACCACCCCTTTTGGCGCCGGAAAGAGGGACATATAATAGAGGGGGAGACTAGAGATGGAAGCTTTGATTAGTGTTAGTCTGCCCGCTATTGATAACATACGTCCCTTCCATGAAGCTAATCTTTTTTCAATTTTCTTAATGATTGGCTTCCACGCATCTATTCTTGACATATTACCTCCAATGGGTAATCCAAGGTATATGATCGGTAATTCTCCCACTTTGCATAAAAGGGCCCTAGCCGCTTGTTGTAGCCATGATTCGTCCGTGTTTATCCCTAAGAGGGAACTCTTGTGAAAGTTTATCTGAAGTCCTGAGATTACCTGAAACAAGATGAGAGCTTTTTTTAAGTTAAGGAGATACTCGAGTCTTGGAGGGCAGAATATCACTATATCATCTGCATATTGGAGGTGGGTGATTTTTGGGCCCCCCTTTGAAGCTTCAACTCCTTCCCATAGATTTTGCGCCGCCCCTTTTTGGATCAATAAGCTAAGCGTTTCGACTATCAAATTAAATAGGAAAGGGGATAGTGGATCCCCTTGCCTAAGTCCTCTATGCAGTTTGAAAGTCGAAGAAGGGGATCCATTGATAAGTATGGAGGCGGCGGCACTTTTCACACAAGATAAGATCCATGATCTCCACGTGACCGGGAAGTTCATCTGTATCAACGTCCATTCTAGGAAACTCCATGCCACACTGTCAAATGCCTTATGGAAATCCAATTTGAGGATGGTGGATTTTATTTTATTCTTTTTATGTGAATCAATAATTTCTCCCGCTATCAGTGCACCATCTAGAATCTGACGACCCGCGATGAAGGATGATTGGTGAGGCCCAATCACGGAGTGCATTACACTTTGGAGCCTTCTCGCTAAAAGTTTGGAGATCATTTTGTATATACATCCCACCATGCTGATTGGCCTATAGTCTTTTAGGCCCATTGGAGTCTCTATTTTTGCAATCAGAGCTATGAAGGCCACGTTTGAACCTTTTGGAAGCTTACCCGAGGCCCAGAACTCATCAAAAATCTTGAACACATCCTCTTTTATCACTTCCCATGATTCTTTTATGAATCTGAAATTAAACCCATCCGGCCCAGGGGCCTTTTGGGCGTTGCAAGATTCCACTGCCTCCTCTATTTCAGTGCGGCTAAATGGAGATACCAGGAAAGATGCTTGCTCAGGATTTATTTTATTGAAATTCAGATCTTCAATAACCGGCCTCGAGGGGTACTCTTCTTTGAATAATGTTTTAAAATAGGAAATTGCCTCCTTGTGAATACCTGCAGGATCTGAGACACAAACACCGTTAGAGAATAAAGTAGATATTGTGTTTTTTCGTTTTCTTATCAAGGCTAATGTGTGGAAGTATTTTGTGTTTTTGTCCCCTTCTTTTATCCATTTGTACATATACTGTTATTATTTATAAAAAGAGTGTACTATTATTATACGAGTAAGTATAGTTAATTATAAAATTTGTGTAAGCTCAACTTTTTTTCTTATTAAAACTTTTAAAAAGGATTTCTAGAACTTTCAATACAATTAGGATAAGAGTAAAAAATTTCACGAATCGAATAGTCCCATATAATCCCACTCATGATCATAGTACGAAGTACTTATAAAGCTTCCTAGCATACTTGTATGTTCGAATTTGTCAGAGATCATCTCATTGTAATATATGATAATGAGAATATTTATAGTACACCTGGATATACCATGCTCATGGTACACTCAAGACTATTTTCTCCAAATGAGCAAAATGTGCGAATGAGCAAATGAACAAAATGAACAAATGAGCAAACATTAGTACTCATTTAAGAAAATGCGCAAACACTTTTATTACAAAATGAGCAAATGAGCAAAATGCCCATATGAGTAAATTTGGTGTCAAATGAGCACCTGAAATTCTAATTTATTACAAAAAATACCCTTGGGTGTACCATACTCATAGTACACCCGGGTGTACCATGAGTGAACTCATATATGAGTAATACCAAATCCTTGTAAAGCCCAATCCTCAATTTCTCCTACCCATTATCCCCACTCCTTACTCGTCTCTGACTGACTGTCCCCTAGAACGTCGATACCATTAGTTAAATTCTAACTAGGGCTCCGTTTGGTAGGGCGTAAAACGTTTTCCCGGAAAACTGTTTTAATTTCCTCTATTTTCAATTTTACATTGTTTGGTTGGCAAAAAAGTGTAAAACTATTTTCCCTTGGGGTAAATTTACTCTCCCAATGATGGAAAATCATTTTCCTTTCAAAATGAAGGGAAAACTATTTTCCTTATCTCTCTTGTACACTCCTCTCACTACCTCCTTACTTTCCCTTTCATTTTCCTTTCACTTCATCATTTTTCTTACATCGAACCAAACAACGGAAAACTAATTTTGGAATTGTGTTTTTCATTGTAAATTGTTTTCCATGAAAATGTTTTACGCCCTACCAAACGGAGCCTAGGTAGAAGACCAAGATAATTGTAATCGACTTCTTATGAGTCGAGAATACACAACAACCATAAGAATGGCCACCGAGCTTCAATCTCATTCTCCACAAAGAAAAAAGAAAATTATATTTTATCATTTTATATAAAAAAATTCTCTCTAAATATGAATAGTGTCAAAATTTTACGTGGAAACGATAAAAAACAGAATTAAGGTAACTTCCAAAATCTATTGTCATCCCTACTTAAGACATGAGCCTTTCCATAAGGTCTTACTGATCAGAAGACAAAACAAATAAATTAATTGGCGCCATATTATACTGGAACTTGTAACGTAAACCTTCCTATTTTACTTCACACAAACATCAAATTTTCATGGATTAGAGCTTTAAATCTCAATTAATTCTGCACATGAGTCATAATATTGCAAAATTAGTCACAAATGGTAATTACAAAGAAGCTTTACTTTTATATTCCCAACTTCGTTTTTCTTCAACACCCATCAACAATTTCTGTTACCCGCGTCTTCTCAAAGCTTGCGCCAAACTTAACTACCTTCATCAAGGCCAAATCCTTCATACCCATCTCATAAAATCTGGGTTTCATTGCGATACATACATTGCAACAGCTCTTACTCATATGTACATGAAATTTCAACATGTCAAATCTGCCCTTAAACTGTTCGATGAAATGCCTCAACGAAATGAAGCTTCTGTTAATGCTATGATATCTGGGTTTTCGCAAAATGGGTATCTTGGAGAAGCTCTTTTGGTGTTCAGAGAGGTTGGTTTGAAGAGGTTTAGGCCTAATTCTGTTATGATTGCTAGTGTGTTATCGGCTTGTGATGTTGTTGGAAATGGTAGTCAGGTTCACTGTTGGGCGGTAAAGATGGGTGTCGATAGCGATGTTTTTGTCGCAACTGGGGTTGTCACTATGTATATGACTTGCTTTGAAGTGTTGTCTGCGACACGGGCCTTTGGAATGATGAAGTACAAGAATGTAGTGAGTTATAATGCGTTTATGTCTGGATTAGTTGAAAATGGTGTTTATCGAGTTGTTTTCAAGGCGTTTAAGGACATGCTTGAGTCTTCCGGGGATGTTCCTAACTTAGTCACATTGGTTACAGTTTTGAGTGCGTGTTCGAATGTGCCTAATCTTAGATTTGGAAGACAGGTTCATGGGATTGCTGTAAAAGTTGGATTACAACTTGATATTATGGTTGGAACTGCACTTGTAGATATGTATGCTAAATGTGGCTCCTACTCCGGCTATCATTTATTCAGAGAAATGAAGGATATTAGGAATCTAATTACATGGAATTCAATCATTGCTGGTATGTTCTTGACAGGTGATTGTGATACTGCCCTGGAATTGTTCTCTGAACTGGAATCTGAAGGATTGGTACCAGATTCTGCAACTTGGAATACGATGATTAGTGGGTTTTCAAAACATGGAAAATATGAGAGAGCAATTCAGTTCTTCACTGAGATGTTATTAGAAGGAAATGCTCCAAGTTTGAAGTCTCTTACTAGCCTTCTGGATGCATGTTCCATGATCTCCTCTTTGCAGCTTGGAAAGCAAATTCATGCACGCGTTACTAGAGTTGATATCAACGATGATGAGTTCTTCACTACCGCCCTCATTGATATGTACATGAAGTGTGGACAATCTACCTGGGCACGTAGGATTTTTGACCACCTTGAGATCAAACCTCGCGACCCAGCATTTTGGAATGCGATGATTGCAGGATACGGAAAAAATGGCGAAGAAGTGTCTGCATTTGAAATTTTCGATCAAATGCAGAAGGAGACTGTTGAGCCTAATAGCGGCACTTTTGCCAACTTGCTGTCTGTGTGCAGTCATTCGGGTCAAGTTGACAAAGGATTACAAGTATTTGAGATGATGACTACAGAATATGGCCTGACACCAACTCCGCAGCATTTTTCTTGTATTATTTACCTATTGGGTCGATCTGGACACCTCCAGAAAGTTCAAGAATTGATACATAAACTTCCAGAGACTTCTAGCTCTGTTTACTCTTCATTGCTTGGCGCTGCGGGCCATCATTTGGATCCGAAGCTTGGCGAAGATATGGCAAAGGAACTTTCTGAGTTAGATCCCCAAAATCCGACTACTTTTGTCGTTTTGTCTAATATATATGCAGCAATGGGGAAGTGGGATGATGTTGAGAGAATTAGGAATATGATTGATGTTAAGCGACTGGAGAAGAATCCGGGTTATAGTTTACAAATTCCTTGAAAAGAACCACATTTTTCATCCTGACGAACAGCCAAAAAAGCCAAAAATACACCCACTGAGTCTAAGAATGAAAACGCTATCATCCCAGTTGGCTGCTACAACTGTAAAATGATAAATCAATGGGGATAAAGACGCGGCTGTTTGTTAAGGAGTGTCTGGGCAGTATGAATTAAATGATAATCAAGAAGCAAATGCAAACTGTGGACACATGATGTAAGGTTTGCTGAAAGCGCATTTTCTGCTGGAATTCTTCGCGACTGCACAAGAGAAGGTAGTCTGTCTGCTGCAAGTTGCAGACTTACAGAGAAACAATTCCCTTTCTCTACAAGTTGATTTTGATTACAGGACATTTGGATGATTAAGATGCTTACTACATTATCATGCCAATTCTCATAGTGGTAACTGGTAAGTAAGCTCTACGGCTGCAAGAGTGACGAAATGTGCTGATCTATTTCAGAAAGAGTGTTTTTTTTTGTCCAAAATTTTGTATTGAAATATACATTATATAAGAGTATTCATCTACATACTATATGAGAAGTATGTCAGTTTGTTTGATATATACAATCAACGAAGTTGTCTCCTTGCATCACTAGATTAGTAGAAAATTGTGGAGTTTCTTACTGGTGATCAATATAACTGAGCATAAACTACGGAATAGAACTGTCAGTTGTAATTAACTAACACTGCACACACTTCACTATAATTTTTACATCTCGCAAAATTCCAGAGAAGTTTTTTCTGGTGCAGTTGGTTTGTCCAAAAATCATCTCGTAGATTTTTAATATTGTAGTTTACAGCTTACCATTGAAAAGGTTTTCGCGACTTAATTTGAAAATCATATTTCGACCTGGACGTTTTCGAGCCATCCCTAATAACCAACGAATGGCAAGCACTTATCCTTATGTGGATCCTATTTCAATAGGGACTTGATGAGTTGATCCGCCTACACGTCTTGTTTTTACTGCAATATCGAGAATTACTTAGACCTAAAACAAACAGTAAATTTGTTTTTGTCTTTTGTTGAATCTTTTTCACGGCTCGATAGAGAATTTGATAAGCCAATAATATTTTTCCATGTTTCAGGATACGTTATATAAATCACAAAGTGACCAATTAAGTATACTTCACAAAATTTCTTCTATAAATCTTAAGCAAAGAATTAAAAGCGAGAGTTGGAGAGCGAGTATGCACCTAATCTTTCTGGTCTCTCTTAATTCTTAAATAAAACTACTATGATCTTTAAGTGTGAATCAAGGAACAATTGCAATTCAGATTCTTGTATGCCATAAACATTAAGATGGCACAACACCCTTTCTTACATATATTTATTCTGTCTTAAAATTAGACATTTTCACCTCTTGAGCAACTCCTCCGCAGAAAATCCTAAGTAATCATCAAAGTAATTTGGAGGTTCATAGATGAAACAAGAGATAACATCTCTTAGAGTTATCACACCAATAACTTCATCTTCCTCCCCATCTACCACGTAAATTCTGTGAACTAACTTAGAAGCCAAGCTATGGACAACATCGCCGAGGGTGGAGTTGGTCTTGCACGTTATTGGAGGCATAACTTTCCCCGCCTCGTGGCTCGTCGAGGCAACTGTCTTCATGAAGTCACTTACTGTAAGATGCCTGAAATGCCAAAAGAGAGAGCATGTGAAAATCAATCCCTTGAGCAATTTGCAGATCAGAAAAGAGATAAATGCAGGGATGACCAGATAAGGGGTAAGTATGTCACTGCGTCTCGCCATCTCGTATGTTTTTCTCTTATGAGATCCTGGAGTATACTTACTATAAGGGATTTTTTTCATTAGCTAGTTATAGTTTCCTTAAAAATCCAGCAGAGTTACTTGAAAAATGTTTGATCAGCATACAAAGTATAAACCCTATGTTACTCCTGAGTCCTGACTTTTCTTTTTACCTGAACTGCATGTAAAATTTTCAGCTGTTCAGGTCCACCACTATCTGATGAAGTTTTATGTTTTAACCAAAATATAAGTGTTGATGATATTACATGAGTGCTTAAGAAAACTAGAGTCCATGTAACATAGCCTTTGGTTCAAGTGGTGCAGCCATCACAAGTTTCAGATCTTATTACAAAATCACGATACTATAATTTTTCATGATGAGCATAAAAAGGAAGCGTAACGAAATTGCTGTGAAAACCAATTATACTGCTTCCTAAGCATATACCTGAAGTTGGAAAACAGATCAGGTTTGAGTAGCAAATATCTAATATCTCTCATGCTCAGATTGCCGATAATCTTCTTCTTGGGTCCTTCCACAACTGGAAGGCCACCAATGTGGTTGTCCTTCATCCGCTTAAATGCCTCCAAAATTAGCTCACTGCTGTTAATGCTTACAACCTGCCCACAGAAGCAAAAGCAACACATTTCAACATTTATAGATTTATCAGTCCACTATTATGTGAAACATATAATTCATATGATAATGAGAGGGTGACTTAAACACAGGAGAGAAAAAATAATAACCTGATCACTGGACATAAAAGGAAGGCCCAAATCAGAGATGGGATGTGCAGCAATGGCATCAAACCAATCTCGTCCACGACACCCCTCAAGGCCCCTCACAACAGCAGATTGAGTAATAAAATTTTTCATGATTGCCTTCCCGGGTTCTATTACCGGTACATTTCTCATCCTATACTTGGATAGGAGCAATAAGACTGTCAACATATTGCTTTCTGTTGAAACTGGAAGGAAAGGTGTGGATCGGAATGATTTGACAATTTCTTTGACCTGTAAAGGCAAAGGTATAGCACACAACGGTTGAACATCTTGATATTAAGGATCAGCAGGTATACAAGTGACTTTGAAGAATGTGAAATGCTTACTGACTTTGGTTGACTTGAAGGGTTCTTCTTGCAGAATGACTCTGTAGAAATCATCACCTAACTGACTAGCAGCTGTTGGAGCATCCTTTGCCACCCCTTTCTCCACCACCAAACCTCCAGCAACTGCTGCCCCAGCTGTGGCAACAGCTAACCCAGCAACCGCTCCTGGGCCTGTGGCTCCAAGTGCCATTGCTCCAATGGCCCCCACAGCACCCGCCCCTATTCCAGCAGCAGTTGCTGAGCTGGCAGATAAAGCTACAGCAGCAAGCTCAGCACCTTCTAGAACCCACAATATGATTGCCGAGTAGTCAATAATCCCAAGGTACCTCTCCCTCCAATCATTGCTGTAGGCTTTTTCAGGGTTTGTTACTGGAGCCGAGAGTATGTTGCATTCAGAAAGAACCTTCACAGCATCTGAAACTGATGTCTCTGCTAGAATTTCAATAACTGCAGAAGAAAACGCGCGCGCTCATCATCAATTCAAAGAAAATGCGAGAAAAGAGGGCCATGTTTATGGTTGTTAGGAGAATTACCTTTTCCACCAGGGACTTGTGGGAAAGATGAAACAGGAATGGTTGCAAATGCAGCTGTCAACGTCTCTTGTAATGAAGCGGAAAGCTTTTTTCTGCTCTGAATTGTCTCAAAGTAAGCATCATTGCTCACTGCTGTGGCAGTTTCCTTCGTTTCCTCCTGCGATTTCTCCATGTCTACAAGAACAAACAAGATCATATGGCAATCTTTCGGCAGTTTGTTATAGATCATTTAGTTCGTTTTCAGAAAGATCTCAGATTCATAGTCTTGGAGTTGTAAGAAGTAAGAATAACATTTGCTTCTTTATTTCAATTGTTCAAAAAATCCATATCATTGATCTTCATCATAATATCTGATTAAACTGATATAGATGGCTTTCCCTACCTTGTATAACAATTTTTGTACTATTTGCATAGCTACATCTTAGGAGTTGCTCAATGAATTCAATTCATAGGGAGCAACAAAGGAGACGATTCAAGCAGGATTTCGATTATTGTATTACAAGTAATGGGTACCACCCAACAATTTTACCAACTAAAGAAGTTGACATCCGCAACAGTTGCATACTACTCCATCCATTTCTTTTTAATTGTTACACTTATATTTTTCACGCATGCCAATACAAAACTTTGAGGAAAAATGATCTCTAGTTTTGTATTTATAAAAATTATAAAACAATACATATTAATAAAATATATACTAAGACGAATCTAACAAAGATCCACATGACTATGCTTTTAGTCACGTATAAATCACAAACGAAGGTCAAAAAGTATAACAAATCACAAACGAAGGTCAAAAAGTATAACAATTAAAAAGAAACGGGGGTAGTATCATACTAGATATGGTCACGTTTCCGAAAATTATTTATTGTGTTTATAAGGTGTCATAATCTAGGGATAGGAACCGCTGTTAAATTTAGAAACAATACGAAATGGACCTGGGTCACCTGAATAAGGAGGAGGAGAGATTTGGTCCACTTTATAAGCCCAAATGAGGTTCCATACAATTGATAATAGTAGAAGTAACTCATCTACCTAATAGAGTGTAACGATCTCTCCTCGTCCCACAAGTGCGCATTCAATGGGTTTCAACAACCGCACACAAGTAACATGAAAGAACCCTATTCCATTCAGATGAATTCTAGCATGCTTGCCTCAATATTAAAACATACATTTCATTTTTTTTTCTTTTATACATTGGTCCACCTCCCAGTTTTTCATGCAGAAATGCAGAATAACTCTGTTTTTGTATCAATTTTATGCATTACATTACATATCAATATCTCTCATATGAATATCTTCAAATTATAAGATCATTACATGAATCTATATGTTTCAAAAATATGTTGGTGATAATTTAAGGGTGGTAAAAAACAGTAATCAGATATGAATTTATTACAGAAATAGATGATACCTGTTGTAGAAAATTGCCCAGAATGATGTAGTAATCAGATGATAAATTTTTACATTAAATTTGAAAATGAAATGAAATGAAATTGAAAGTTTATTAATTTTGGTTTTTCACTGCCCTCTAAAATTAGCGGTTTGTTGTTCTGATTGTTTAACTCCCACAGAATTGCCCAATTCGCCACGTATGATTTCTTACGCGTGTCAGTTGGTAAGAGTTTTAGGATATTTTACGTTCGAGGGTCAACTGGGCTTTCTGTAAGAAATCATGGGCTTGGCTTAGAGGTAGTCCATATAGATAAGTAAGATTGCATTGGCCCCAATTCTTATTGGTTTGCTTTTTCAATTTGGATTTAGGATTAACCATCCCCAACTTGGTAAGATGAAGAAAACCTATCGAATTGATACCTCGCACAAGTACAACGTATAATTAGTCAGGTTTACAAGTCAGATTTCTTGAAGGGAGGGGGATGGTAAAGGAAACCTCACCCGCAAGGAGTCCCTAGCGGGATTTGATCCCATAATCTTGAAGTAATGAGGCCAAATCTTTACCACTAGGCCAAATCTTACTTGATATTTACCACTAGACCAAGCCCCGCAAGTAGCAACCCCATCCATACCCCCCCTCCTCCCTCCCCTCTCTCCCTTCATCCCCCCTCTTCGCAAATACCCCAACCCCTTCTTCTTGTTTCTCTTTCCCTTTCTCCCTAGTTTCCTTCTCACTGTTCTGTAATTTCATTTTTTTTCAATGTTCATGAAATCGAAATTAAATTCTAATTTCATCATGGAGGAATAACTTTTTCTCGATTCCTTCATCATGGAACCACTTTTTTTTTTTTTCATTTCCACTATGGTGGAACTAGAAAAATGATCGTTTCCACTGGAAACAAAAAAAAATTGGTTCGATTCAAATTTTAAAAAATCTGAAATTTTAACATTGTTAAGTAAAAATATTTTTAAAAAAAATGCAAAATACGAGCAATATTAAATATATACAAGTGATAAATAACAAACCCCAAAAACAATCCCAAAACTAGACCATAACTTAAAGATCTAACATACAGAAAACAAGCCATGCATAGTAGTATTTACTAGAAGTATTTAGATATGGTTTCGGAATTCAACCTTCAGTCTTTGTCTTTGAAATACAAGATCGAAATAAGTCAGAAACTCCTAAACACATCATTATCATGCATGACTTTAGATGCCCTTGATCACTTGATGCCATGACATTGACTATAACGACTAGCGATGATAAATAATCCTATTTTGTGTACTGTACTTGGCTCACTTGCTAACAAGACTAAAAATATGTATGATCCAGTCTTTGTATCATGAGTTCATGCCAAAATACAAGAATGACAAATGATGGCCTACTAGTGGAAGTCTAAGTCATTTAGGTCTCCCTCATGAGGAATTAGCATACAGATATTTTTGACCATGATTCATGATATCATCCCCTCGTCGATCATAGTTAAGGATAGGAGTTAGCTCAAGTGGATAAAGTGCTCTCCCTTGGCCCCTTAGGTCAGGTGTTCGACCGTACTCCCAGCATTATATTGTTGGGGTATTTTCTTAGCATGCTATGCATGCCTTACCAGCCAATGTGTTAGTGTTTCCTACATGCCTTAGCCTTATAGCCCTTGGGCCGACTTAATTTCCTAATAAAAAAAAATCCCCTCATCATAGTCATCAACGAAATTAAAATTGATCATTATGTCTTTGAACACAAGAGATCTAACATTGTGAATTGTTACTTTTTAATCATCAATCCAATTAAACATTGGATAGTAGAAAAATCTTTCCTTTTGAATGCATTTTGATCCCCACCCCGGTTTGTATGAATTTAATTAAACAAGATACTCGGGTGGAGGCAGAAACTCGAAACTCCTATGGTTCTGGTTGTAGAAACAATTATCTCGCGGGGACACGGTCCTTAGCTTAATCTAAATTACGTCGATTTAGTAAAAAAAAAAATCATCAATCCAATAATCTCATAAGTTTCATTTTCAAATAACAGATAATGAATCTTTTTTTTAATCTACTTAGAAGCCTTGTTAAAAAAAATTCCAAATACATTTTCTTTATGATCGATAATAATAAGAACATACCTAATTTATTCTCGATATGATCTTGATAATTAAATGAATTATACTCTTATCAAACTTGGCAATTTGCATGCTCCTCCTCATAGCACGTTTTTGCTATCTGTACCCTTCAAGTAAAAGTGTATGTTCTACTCCAGCTACCCAAGATAAGTATAGTATGTAATTTAATCAATGCTGTAAAATAACCATCAATATTATATAGCTTATTAATTAGTAGTAAGTCTTAAGTAAGACAGTCTTACAATAAAATTATGATACCACGCCTTACTCAATTTGAACTCTAAAAGAGTCACTTCATAAGTTAGAATGGTCACTTTATAAATTATTAAAGAAATCACTTTTAGATTATATACGGTAGGCAGCATGAAAGCTTTAGGAATATGTGTTATTAGTATCCATAGCGAACCATAACTTGAACATGATGATCATCTCATATAACTATATGACTTTTGTGAAAGATATTTTACTCTGGTTCTGTAATTACTAAACTGTATACTGTAAGATGTATGTTTTTCAAACTCTACTCGTAGAGTCATCTCAGCTATATTAATGGGTTTGACATTTATAAATGAGAGGGAACCCGAGGTATAAACCTAGGTCTAAACTTGGTTGAATTTGAAGTCTATTTGAGATAAGATCGATGATCCTAGGGTTTGTATTTTCGGAGAAGTACATACATAGAGCTTTTTTGGGGGTTTATTTTAAGATCGGATTGACTATGAAAAAGCTTAAAGGTGCGAAGCATAGAGTCAGCGATTCTAATATTTGCTTATTCCCCAAATAGTAATATGTCATCTGCAAAGAGGAGATGAGATACAGATAATAACTTGTTCTCGTAGAAGGCAAAGGGTGTCCAAGAGTACTCACTACAAGCCTCACTCATTTATAAGAGAGGTCAAGTGCTCCATGCATGCATTTGATAAAGAGATAAAGGCCGGGAGAGGGGGTCTCCTTGTCTGATTCCTCTAAAGAAAGGAAAGGGATCCGTTTCTTTTTAATCTCCACACTTTTTCTTTTTCGTCCGTTTCTTTTAATAGTACACATTGTTATTTTGTCTATTCTTGGTAACATGCCCCATCTATTTTCGCCTCTTTTTTCCATTCATATAATCAACTTTTTAATATCTTAACCCACTTTTTAGTTTCTCTCTCTGAGTTTTCAGCTTCTCTCTCCACCTCTTCAGTTTTTCCCTCATACTTTTGTACTTCCTCCTTGGTTCTCCCCTAAAGTGAAATGTGTAAACTAAAAGAAATCGAGGAAATATATTAGGTGTATTCTCATATACGAACGACCACAAGAGAATTGCGCGGAAGAAGAAGCGCTCAATTCCACCTGGGCTTATATATCACCGGCCACACCCATAAGATTTCGTATGGTCGACCCATATACTAGAAATATTTTTCAAATTAATGTGCAATTTCTCACTTGAAATATTTTTCAAATTAACCCTAAATTTTTCACTTGAAATATTTTTCAAATTAATGTCAAATTTTCTTATAAATTTCCACAAAATGATAGATGTTAATGGAAATTCCAAACAAATATCTTAACTCACAAGAAAAGATACATAACCATCTCTCCTCTTCTTGTTCCTTTTTATGCTAGAACTAACAGTCAAATAACAATAGCTATAATGGTAATAATTTGAATCAATCCAAAATTAAAGTAACTGTTCAAAAGGAGTATGTATATGTACTTACAAGTTTTTTGCATGACAAAAAACAAGTCTCCAAAAAAGAAATAAAATGCCAAAATGCACACCAAGCATAAAATAATGAACTCAACCCTAACCATATCATCACCCAATATGATCCCTTGTATCTGCACCTACAGAAGCATTGCTCTTTGTCGTCGACGACGACAATTGAGTTGGAAACAGTGTCAAGCTCCGACCGCCTTCTGTTGGTTGCGATGATGGTACTTTCAGGTCATTATTATTAGTCTTATTTCCAACATAAGATGAAATTGCTGCTGCTAAAACTGACTGAAAATTAGGGTTTGATGCAATTGCCTTAGTAGCCACAGCAGCTATTGTCTCATTAAAAGACTGTTGTTGTGAATTATTACTAGGGTTTTGGTACATATTTCTCTTAGTATTGTTATTATTACTGTAAGGTAACAAGTACCCACTAGCCCAACTAGTACAACTTGTTGGTAATGAGCTACTAGAGAAGTCTAAAGAAGGTAGTGATGAAGATGTGGGCGAAGAAGAAAAGTTTAGAAAGCTAGAATTTCTTGATGAAGTTGAAGAAGAATATGATGATGGATTTAACCAATCAAAAGAGGAGAAGCCAGAATTTGGTATGGTTAAGTCTAGAGTAACTGTAGGGTGTGAGTTGTGAGAAGAGGCTGAGATTAAAGAGGGATTGTTGTTGAATGTGGTGATTAAATTTGAGGTATGGAGTCCAAGAGATGAAGTGGTTAAGGGCCTTGAAAGAGTTGGAGGTTGGGATGTTAAGGCATTGGACTTAATCATAGAGGCGGCGGCGGAGGTGGCGGAAGCCATGGCGGTGGCGGCTAAAGGGAGTGGGTGGTTGTGAGTGCCTTCATAGGTTGTGATCAATATGGACATGTCATGAGGACATCTTTGTACCTACAAAAGAAATTAAATTTTGAATCAATATAAAATTGCATTTCAAACTAGACTAAAAATTAGTATTAGCTTTGACTATTCATTTATTTTTCTTATCGATATGAGCCACAAAGGCAGTACAAAGAAGGGGAGAGGATTCGAATCTGTGACCAACTGTTCACAGCACCTCAATCTTAACCATTAGGCCAAAACATCCTTGGTTGCTTTGACTATTCATGCAATGCAATAATTCAGTTAGGAGAATTCAAATTTATGAATTAGTAGGTTTTTCAAACTATACTAAAATTCCAGCTAATTTGACAATCTGCATTTCAAAATGATAGCATCATATTATGACAATTATAAAAACCATTTTGAAGTTTCATTAGAAGGATATGATATCAGGATTATTGACACATCAATAGTGTTTACCTAATTATAATCTTACTATATGGTTATTAATTACCGCATCTATGCATATATTATTAATAATAATAGTCTTCGTCTCATCATCAACTAATGATGTGGCACGCCATATTTAAGAATTTGAAGTATGAGACTTTTTTTAGTTTAATATTCATGAATTTTTTTTTCCTTCATGCATATTGAAAAGTACTTATCTTTCAGCCTCTAGAAAAGTAGAACTTTCTCATATGAAAAGTTATGTTCTCAATTGAATACATTATTAAACTAAAAAAGAGTTTATTTGTTAATTTTTTTTTAGATTTAGAGATAGCATATAAAATTCATGAAGCCAATAAAGGAATCATGTATAAGCAAGTGAAGATCCATTCAAAAATTAGTTAATTAATACTATAGCCCCTTAAATTTACACAAGTCTCATCTAGGTTAGATTTGACGTTGTCTAACTAGGTGAACTGAAACGAAAGTGATCGCTTTGTATGTGCAAAACCTTAGTATAACTCATACATACATACATGATCTAATCCTAAGACGCTCTTTATATTATCTCCTAAGTTGAAAATTCTTCAATTGTATAGTTCTTAACACCAATTCCATCCAATACCAAAGTTTGTAAAATATGATGTTGAAAAAGTTAACTAAATTGTTTCCAAAAATTAAAAATTCAAATCAGATTACTCAAAACCTACATAAATTATTACAATTTCAATTAGAGACCTTATACTACCATCAAATCGTGTAAAATCATCAACCTAAAAATTCAATTCCAAGTTCTTATATATTAGCCATAAAATTAGAATGGACTTTTTTTTGGGAGAGAGGTCAAAGGCCTTATTAACGCCCGAGAAAGTGGATCATGGCCTTCGAATTCCACATCAATAATAATTAGTCGTTAAGAAAAATATCAATAAAAAATTAGCTAGCTTTGTTGAAATTTACATAACCTTTAATTTATACTACTTTGATTAATTACCTGTTTTCTGACTGGGCAATTTGGAGAAACTGTGCAACGATAGTATGCTCGAGGACATGGATTTCCTTTCGCAATTTTCTGCCCATACTTCCTCCAATGACATCCATCATGTATCTGTTTTCACAAAGTATCAAAAAACCATACTATATTCATAATAGTATATAGAAACTTTTTTTTTTAAAAGGTAAGATGAAGTCCCTTGCAAGGAAGGCGAGAAACTGGGGATTCCTCTATGCAAGGGGTGAGACTCGATCGTATGACCTTTGGGATCGGAGGTGAAGCCAACACCATTAGGCTATCACCTGCTACTCATAGTACTATATTGAAACTTATATATCATTTCATGAACTTAAATTGTTATACATATAGATATTCATATACTAACCGTGGGTGAGTCACATCTTGATCTAATGCAAACCCTAGTTTTCTTTACTTGAGGTTGATGCAAGCTCTCTTGATCATCTCCTTCCTTACAACTTGTGTTCTCATCTTCCTTTACGTGCTCTTTTTTCGAGTTTTCGAAGCTCGAATTCTTGATCGAATTGCTAGCACTAATAGTAGGATTTTGCTGAAATTTACGATAATCTAGACCTAACTCCAATTGATCTCCACCTTCATCTTCTACCTTTCTTCTCTTATTATTCAAAGTATCATCACTTATTGTTTGTTTCTTATTATTATTACATGAACTCCAACTACCAAGAGTTAAGGAGATCAAATCAGGCTGTTGATTTCCATCATCATCTTCCTCCTTGTGCTTCTTGTTATTATTATTGCTTGATGAATTTGTTTCATTTGATGGTTTACATCGTTCCATCGACGAAATTTTCTTCTCTAAAGATTGATATTCCTTCACAATTTGTCCTAATAACTTTCTTAATCTTTCATTTTCCTCTTTTACTTCTCCCATCTTTGCTTTGGCTGATTTTAAAAGCTCCTCCTACATGTTAAAAACATATATATACATAAATATCTCTAATTATGTACTCGAACAAAATAAAGAAGAGAAATTCAACTAAACGAAAAAAAAAAACCTACTAGTAGAGTACATAAGAAAACGAGTATAGTTTCCTTATGATATTACGGACTAAAAAGCTTACTTGATCATTATTATAGATTGAAGAACCACTGATCTCGGTCTCCATTTTCGAGATCTTATTAGTAGTTATGCAACAACTGCAACAATTCACAATTGTGAGTTAGGAGTACCTAATAAGATATATAGTAAGAGGCTAATAAATATAATGTAAGTTAGATGAACCAAACTAACATACATATATATAACTTATTCTAGTAACTCAACCTTTTGTCGACTAGAATTAAATAAGATGGATTAGATTAATACTCTCTCCGTTTCATTTTAATTTACTCACTTGACTTTGGGGGAGAACCAAGAAAATATTAAAAAGCGAATGACATGGGTGGAAAAAGAGGAGAAAGTAGATGTGATATGTTATCAAAAGTAGGAAAAGCAACCGTGTGTAGATTAAAAAAAATAGACTATAAAAAAAAGTGTGTAGATTAAAAAGAAACGGAGGCTAGTATTACTTCCCAACAAATGAATGATGGTTGATGATATATACCTCAGCTAGCACATGTGGACTAACAGATAGATGTATATATTCAACTCAAGAAGGCTAGATCGTGGAAAAAGAGTGGTTAACTAAAGAGATATAATTTGGTTTAAATAAACTAAGATTCAATCAGTCTTCTTAATTAACATTTAATGACAGAAGAAATAAATGGATTAGAACATGATCAGAAGAAATTTTTTATAATTAATATAATATAGCTGTACTTAAAAGGAATCCATGACCATTTTATGTTGACTTTGTGGGGGCCAATTGTACAAAAGATTCATGCCGCAATTTTAAAAGGTCAAAAATAGTGGGATATTTTGACAGACTCGTTGATTAAGAAGATAATTTATATATGGTATAGATTAAAGCTAATTTTTAAATAATGGAGTATTTATTAGAGTCTTTGTTAATTAACAAGTTGTAGTTTTAGCTTGTAGACTTGTTAGTTTCATAAAATAATGTTTTCTGATCAACTTGATGCGTGTGATGAATTTATATCACGCATATTATAATAGGTATGTTCAGAGGGTGGGAGGTAACGGAATTATAGGTATTGTGAAATAAAATTAATTATGAAATTAAACTAAGTAAAAACTTTTTTTTTTACTATCGCAAAATGAGTAACAATATTTTATTCTAATATATAAGAAGGTTAGCAACCCTAACGATTACGCAAACATTTTCCGGTTTACATTCAATGATACACTAATCTTTAGGCAGATTAGGTTTACGGGACTGACATAAATTGCGGTCAAACCTTCATCCTAGTCAAATCTCCATCTACGGTTAAACTTCACTTAGTTTATATCATTATATGTGGTACCAACAGGGCCCAAATTGACCATTGATTATTAACAAATTTGACATGGAGCTTGGGCATACAAATCCTAGGTGAGGACTAATTAGGGACGATGTTCATGAGATGAGATAGCTTCCGAGTTATTCGAGAATCGAAATAAATTTGGTTAAAATTCGACTAGAGTTGGTGAGTATTGGATTTGAGCTACTTAAAACCTGACTCGGAAACTCTTGAAAAACTCGAAAAAAAAAACAAATGTCTACTTCTACCAGGAGCAAAATGAGATGAGATGAATGGTAAACTACTTAAGATTGACTCCGTCAGAATTTTAAAAAAAAGTTGGATTTGATCAAAACTATTTGATCAAAACTTGGTGTAAATTGAGACAAAACTCAACCCAAGTGAACTCGACTTAAGATGTCAGCTACGCACAGTAGTGTTGCTATCCCAAACTTAAGTTTGACTCACTCATTAACACATAATACTAAGGACTATTTACTTATAAGGAAGGAAGTTACTCCTCATGTTATCAATAATTTTAGGATAATGGAATCTTAGTAAATATGTATGTGGGCATGTAGATAGGGCTGTTGAAAGCTCTTAATAAGGGATGGATTGTTTACATCTTATTCATTAAATCTATATCGATCTAGCCAGTTTTATTATCAAATCCATTTACTAATTAGTATTTTCCAGGAAATCATCGATCACATATTTCTATTCACATAAGAACAAAACTGAGGATTGATATCCATGTAAATTGATAATACGGCTATTGATCATGTTATACATGCAACACAACCGTACATAGTCAACTTTCACCAACAAGATCTTACTTTCATGAATACATAGTATAATATGTTCATCAAGAATCTCGTTGACCATATGCTGCCAGTACTGATACTCGAACAGCTAGATTATTATGAGATCATTAATGACTTTATATGCAAACACACTGATTCATAGATGTGATAACTAAATTCACTTCAATTTATCAATAGAAATTAGGTTTTCCCATGTCCAATACAAACCAAGCAAAAAGAAGCCAAGAATTAAAAGTATGGGAAGATATATTCTTACCAAATATAGTAATAAGAAAAGACCTTTGAATAAAGAAAGGAAGAGAAATTTTATTTGAATCGGACGCAATTGAAATGAAAGACTTACTTCAAAAATCACCTTTTATATTTTGAGGCTATCGCAGTACGTTTCTTGGAAAATTAAATTGTGGCTTTTGAATATGTTGCAATTGAGTACTTGAGCTTCATGAAAATATTTCAAAATTCCATTTCATTTGCATATATATAGAGCAAAGTGTACGGAATATTATTTCATTTCTCATAGTCAATCATTTTTTCTTATATATTTTTAATATGGAGTTTTCATTTAAATTTGACTTTAAACCAATTAAATCAAATTATATTTGGCGTTTGTTAGACCTTTATCTTTTGGCTTGCTATGTAAAACAAAGAATTGTCAACTTTGCACCATATTTCACTCTCACAAGCAATTGGAATTATGATATTGGCTTGTTATTATATTAATAATATAATAATATACTCACCGTTTTTAATTGTGTGCATCATTGATTTTTTATTAAAGTTTATCAATTTTGATAATAAATTTACTAATTTTTTTTATCGTTACATTCAGTTCAATGTATATTTCTAAATTTATATAATATTTCAAGTATTAATATTATTTTATAATATTTTTTTCTCTTACTAGATACACTATAAAAAGACAAGTAAAAGTAACAATCAAGCATAGAGTAAGTACTACGTATTTTATATCTCACACCGTTGAAATGTATAGATGCTTGCGTTCAATAATATTTGCCAAATAATAATTACAATAAATAATTGAAGAGCAATTTTCAAAACAAAAAAAAACAATTCAACGTCAACCTTTGCTTGAGATCAGAGGAGAGAAAACAAAAAGAGGAACAGTGGGCGCCCTTTTCTGCATGCACAACTCACCTTTGGACTTCTCCTTCCAATGAAAAGGTCAAATGAAAGTTCAATCTTTTGTCATGCATTCTTTATTAATTTTTTATTTTTAACTATCCACCGCCGATATGCATGACTAATTCCGTCGAGTGCTCCACTTAAGGGTAAAGGGGTGGTCAAGAATCTCTTTCCATTCCCAAAGGTTGATGATCGAACCGCCGATCAATTGATTAAAGGTCAAAGTGAGCAACCACTATGTCAAGACCACCTGATTACATCCTTTAGTAATTTACAAATTAAATTTCTTACCTTCATTTATATTATACAGGCTTCTTAGAATATTTGTTAAAGAAGAATATAGGACAACTACCAAAATGGTCAAATTTTTAGCCTTCTTTCTTTTATCGTTATTGATTTAAGTTTGACTTTGTCGAAGACCTTGTGGGCCAAAAAAACTGTCCAATGAGCTGAAGCCATGTCAGCAAAATTTCTATTTGGTTGCTGACTTGGCAAGCTTTGAATGGATGCATGCTTGACGGAACTGACCGACTGGTGTAATGTATGCATGTTTGAATGCAACAAATTAATTCTTCCTCCCACTTTTGACAGCTGACTCAATAATTTTCTAGGGTGTAGTCTTGCTACAACTTCATAAAATTTTTTTTCCTAGGGTTACTACTTATAAGTCACTACTTCATAGTTCATACTTCATACTACTCCTTATAAGTTATAAACTCCTTTTTATAAATGATAGCTATTTGAAATTTTTTCAAGATAGGTCTTTACATACTTCAAATAGAAATATATTATACTTCCTCCGTTTCGATTTAATCGCAACAATTCACTTTTGAGTTTTCACGCTTGTTGAGACATAACTTTGACGGTTAATATCTACTATAATATATATGTAAAAATTATAAAAAGTTGATATTACAAAAATATTTAACGACACGAATCTAACAAAATTCCACTTGACTATGTTTTTCATCATGTGAACTGTGCAAAATGTTGATTGTTGCGATTAGTTCGAAACGGAGGAAGTAATAAAATTTCTATGCAAAAGATAAGTTTTTAGTGTTGGATATTCTGATTTTGACCCTTAGTTTGTAAACCAACTCCTCACAATCAACAACTTTGTGTTTAGTTTAGTATGGCTTGATGTTTATCCCCTAAGATACTTCAAAATAAATCAAAGCGGACGAATGGCTTTTTAAAAAAACCTAGCCTCCCCTCTCCTTTTCTCTCTCTAAAACCCTAGCCTCCCTTACCCCTTCTTCATCAATTAGGGGGCTGCCATGGATGTTTTCATCTATGGTAAGCCCCTTTTTCCCTTTTATTTTCAGTTTTCAGTTCATTTTCTTGTTTTGTTCAATAAATTAGTATCTCTTTATGAGATTTTCTCAGACCCTTTTATGGGGTTTTTAGTTTCTGTTTTGGAAATCTCCTTCTCCCCTATGGGAGTTGTGAGTATGGTTCTTTTGTTTTTAGGTATGAGAAATTATTCTCATTGGTTGAAATTCAAGATTCAACCTGAAGAATTAAGGTTTCACAACTTCTGTAAAATTATAGAAGACTATTGGAGTACGTTCATCCCAAAAATTCCGCATCTGCAGATCGTATGCCGAACAAGAGCGAACTCACAGATTGCATTGCTTCAGATGAAGATTTTTATTAAGGCAAAATTAAGTCAAATCTGCGATGTTTACATTTCTAGGGTGATATGTATTTCTATTAGAATTTTATGTTTTTCAGAAATAACTTGTAAGTGCCGTTTGGCGAAATATTAATGAAATCCCTTTTCTTTCTTTCAAAAAAAAATAAAAATAAATCAAAGCGCCCAAATAAAAGCCAGAATTATATTGTATAATTGATGCTCCAAATTACTTTAATTAGGTAGTCCCTAATTTCACTTTAGTAAGCAGTGCTTGCGAAAATTGAAGCATTGGCTAGGCATCAAAACGAACTCCACCAGTTTAGGGCCCGGTATTACTGTAGTTTTCTGTTTTTTGGTTTTTTGATTTTCAAAGTCATATGATATATGTCCTAATTTCTATAATGAATAAAAAATTAGTCAAATTTATTGAAAACATGATGATTTTGAAAACTGACAACTAAAAAGTGAAAACCACTAGCACTTTTTCTGATTTCTTGTTTTTTATTTTTAGTTTTTTTAAAAAAAAAAAACTGAAAACTAAAAAGAAAAAACGATAACGAACGGCCCCTTAGCTTAGCTATCGATGTGGATTAGGAGAAGATGTAGAGGCAGTAAGTTTAAGAGGTAAATCATCCAGGCAAGTACCATGGCTTGGTTTACAAGGTGTGGAAAGAGAAGAACAAAGCTCTATGGATTAAGGATATACAGTACATTGTTAGGAAACTGATAAGTCATATTTATATATAGTTTTTAAGTTCATTTAGGTTGCATTTTAGAGCATTTAGTGTCATAATTAGGTTCATTATTGCATTATATTCTTAAGTTATGATTTTCTACTCCTATCCGGTATGTTTTCTTATTTTTGATGAATTTCAGGCATTGATAACGTATTTGGAGTATGATTAACTAAACTTGAGTATTAGGAGCACTTGGAAAGAAGTAACAATGCATAAGGATCGTATGGATATGTCATAGTACGATTTGAGCAAAAACGAAGCGGAAAATATTAGAAGAAATGTAAAAAGAGTCACGTCTACTCTTTGATCATAACTTTTGATGTGCTCCTTAAAATCGAGTATTTCCAGCATATTTGGAAACTAGACTTGAAGAGCTTTCCAACGATAGGTGGCATGCCCCGAGGAGACTTCTAGTCAAGGAGTTATGTCTTACGGAAGATTCACTTTTTGCTGGAATCTGCCACGCGTACGCGCGGATCACTAATCCGCCTATTAATGATTTATTTAAGACTTTCCTTATCTTGTAAATTACTTTCCTAGTCATATTAGGTTTAAAGATATTATTTAGATTAGTTTTCATTCTTTTTCTCTCTCCTCTCCCTCTTTCACGTTATTTTCATCTTCTTGGTTTTAGTTTTCTCTCATCTCTTTTTCTCTCTAGTTTTTAGTTGTAAACCCTAGATTTTATTCTTCTTCATTAATTCATTTCTTTTATTTCTTTCCTTGATTTTCTTTGATTATGCTTTCTCTTGTGATTTATATTTCTTATTTTTTCATGTAGAGTAGTTTTTATTTCTAGGGTTTGGGAATCCATGTTTATATGATATGATATTGATTGATATATTTATTCGTGGTTTGATTATTATTGATTTCTCTAATTGATTAGTGTTTATTGTATTTCTTTCAATCTGATCAATTGTTTGATTAAATATTGTTAATATTGAGTCATAGATCGAGAGATAGTACTCTTTAGAGGCTTACCTACAATTAGCAAATCTGATTATATTGAGCGACCATACTAGCATATGTTGATTTGAGAGCGTTAATGCCTGATCAAGGATTAACTTGTGCTCTAGATATCTGATTAATTGAACTGTGATGATATTTTGATAGTTTATAAGTATAAACATGGTGAACCATTGCCCTAGATCCTTTTTAGTTTGATTTCCCTAGTTTAATTAGTTTAGACTTTAATTCAGATATTTGTGATCTTGTTTAGTTTCTCTATACCTTAGAAACTAGATTAAAACGACCATCACTCTGTGGATTCGACCCTACTTACCCTACTACATTGTTAGAAGGTTTTGCAGGAATTATTTTTGACGGGTGTACGACAACCTATCAGAAACGTAATGATTCTAGGTTACCTAAGAAAATGAAGGATGTAGATATGGTCTGGTGGCAGGCACGTCCCTGAGCGAGGGCAAGAGGGGCGGCCGCCCAGGGCCCAGGGATCACAACACTTGAAAACTTAATATGATGATTTAATCAAGTGAACAATGGCATGAAAATATGCCCATCTATAAATTGTATCATAAATTTAGTTACCATTTAGTTCCATGAAACAAACAAACATGAATTAACAAGTTATAACCAGAAATTCGAATCATAAAAATATGAAATAACCAAGTATCTGAGATAAAGAAAAAATAGGTTGAATTCATGAAACAAACAATAACAACTGCATAAAAACAAACAATGGCCTGAATAATCACATGAAGAAGATATAAAAATCGTAATTTGACACCAAAATTCGCAACAATAACAAAAATCGTCTGGTCAAGTAGATTAATCTAAGGAACAAAAGAAGAACCTGGAACGAGCTTCTGCAATTCGAGCACGAGGTAGAGGAGAGAGAATACAAAATTTCAGATTCAAATTATTGGCATGTGGTGAGTGATAAATGTATGGACTATGGAGTATTTGATTGACCTAGTGTAAATGAAATTTCGTGTATGTGGGACGTTTCTTTTACATGTTTAGTTCACCTGAAATTTTCTGATCTGAACTTATTTTTTCTGATCTGATCTAAATTTATTTTTTCTGATCTAATTTAATTTACAAGATCTTATCTTTTATAAAATATATTATTACTACTATATTATTACTTGGGAATTTAGTAATATGCAATACATTATGAGATCTTATTTATAGTATTACTATTATTATAATTTTATTTTTATCACAACTTTTATTTAACTTTTATTAATAATAATAATTATTATTATTATTATCATTGTTATAATAACAACAATAATAATTATAATCATACTAATAATTATTATTACTAAAAATAATTCTATAACCCAAGTCATTAATTTATAAGAGCACTTTTAAAATTATCGTCACTCATCTCTCTATACTACAATTGAAAGATGTTTTGGGGACCCTTAAAAAGAGATGGAAAATATTATCAAACATGTCGAACATGGATGTCCCATATCAATTGGCTATTATGGTTTCTTCATTCACATTCCAAAATTTCATCCGATTGTATGAGTTGGATATACCGATTTCAATGATATGTTGACCAAGTAGAGCAGATTGTGATATGTTTGATGACTTGCACAAGAAATAAATGGATATGGTGCAACTTCAAATAGCTAGAGAGATTTGGAATTCGGTAGGAAGAGATATACCAGATCTAAATTTATAATTTGTATCTCGCACTTAGCTTATTTTGAAATGTAATCCAAACTTAGTAGTTTCGTTATCATGGAGCTATCATATTTTATATATTTCTTATTTTTGCGCCAATCTTATGTTCTTAACATGTGGCTTTTAATTTTCTATTATTTAATAAAAACAAAATTACTTAAAATAATGATAACAATGACATTTATAATGATAACAACGAGATTAATAACAATTACTAATATTAATAGTTAATAAGTACAACAACAATAATAATAATCCTTTTGAACAAATGTACTAGTAAATAATAGTAATAATAGTAATAATGAGTTTTTAAATATAAGCATGATCTGATCTGAACTTCTCAAATCTGAACTTATTTTTTCTAATCTGATCTGAACTTATTTTTTCTGATCTGATCTGAAATAAGCAAAAAAAAGGTGAACTGAAATAGCCAAAGTATTAGCAATAACAATATTGTGCGACATAGAAAGAAAGAGAAACTATTATTTTATATCAAAGTGGAATAAATGTGTAATGGAAAGTTACTGATCCACTCTAAAAATCGAAACATAAGCAATGAATAAATTAATAATCGACGTCCCAAAAAGAAATACGGGTAAACTAATAAAGGCTGGAGGTAGTACAACGCAACTGAAGTCAGTCAGGACCTCCTCTAGATTATTCCTTTAGTTAATATATGAATATCTAATTTTATATACCATAATTCCATCTTCCTTCCTATCTCCTTATCAATTATGAGAATTATATTTTTAATTGATTACTATATACACTAGTTTTGTTATGCTAAATAGCTAAAGTGCATAGGTTAGAATAAAATTAATAGATCGTATGATCAATAAAAATTTGGATTAAACTAAGGATCATTTGTCTCTGCATTAATAATACTTCCTCCGTTTCTTTTTACTCGCTACACTTTCCATTATGGGAAGTGTCACATTACTTGCTACACTTCTTTTTAGGGCAATAAATCTCTCTATCTCTCTCCTCCCACATGGGTCCCTTTTCTTTTTACTCTCTACCTCTCTCTTCTCCAAAAATTGCTTAGGAGTCCGTGAAATGAGAAGTGTAGCGAGTAAAAAGAAATGGAGGAAGTACAATAAAATATTGGATCATCACCTAATAAAATTGATCATTATTTAAAATTAAATTTAACTATGTTACATAATACGAATATTGATGAATTTTAGGTGTATAAGGCTACATGACCAGGAGGACATTCCGTCACAATGGATCCCTCTGGCGGCACTATCAACCGATATCCCGAGGGCATATGATATAAATCCCGAGCAACTCTCGGGTACGCAAGATCAAGGGCGCGCGTCCCGACGCCATGGTCCATCTATCTCTACGCTGAGAGGACTAGCAGTAGCATCCTCAGGCAGCCACAGAGCATCTGACCCCGGGCCGGCAACAGCCTCTTCTGGCTAGCTTGACCGGGAACTTTCCCCAGTTATAGGTGCCATCAAAGGCGTAGAAATGAAACACCGTATCTGATGGTAAACGGCCTCAGTAGCATCTTCACGAACCATGACAGTAGAAATCGAATCATTATCGTCACCTAAATCAATAATAGGAGGGTTAGGAGCCGCAAACCCCTGCAATCGGTCGTAAAAATCGACCGACACCCTAACCCCGACATCCGCCAAGCTATCTAACCAGGCATGCTCTTTAGCTAAGAGGGGCTACATCAAGTCCGGGAAGGACATCGGCTGGTGGATGCCTAAGAGAGCGTCTAGCAAGAATTTGGTTCCTAAGCTCCGATCCTTAAGCGTTTGTTTGTCACCGGTTTGACTAGTGGACAGATATCTCATAGTCAAGTTATGCTCCTCAGGGGTGGAAGGGTCGTTAAGAAATTTTGACCTCAATTCTTTTTCTTTCTCGACCGTAAGTTGTCCGCTAACAACCTAGTACTCCCGACAGGACTTGAACCGGAAGCGGGTTCGCTATCGGCCAAAGGGGAAGCAGGATCGTTATCAGCCAAAGGGGAAGAAAGATCACTCTCAGTCATAAACACCTCACTAAGGGAATTTTGGCTATCAGATATGTCCGACATGATGAAACGCGAAAGAAACTTAAGGAAACGAGGAAATAAATTAAGGGAATACCTGGAAAAGAAGGATCGCCGGAAAAAAAAAAGAGAAGGCAAAGAGCAAAAATCGCCGGAAAAAATGAACAAAGTCCTCAAACAGTGGAATCTCACCAAAAGATCGCAGCTTGAAACAAGAAAATCACCGGAAAATTCCAAAAGAGCGCCGGAAAAACATGAAACCTCAAGAGCAGAAAAACCCAGAAAATGTTCGTCGAGAAATAGCAAAATTTTCAGTACTCTAGAACCAAAAAGTAAAAACTCTAAGATTGAGAAACTTTTCGAAGTGAGTTGAGCACAGGAAGGGTGATTTCTAATCAAGCAATGCAAGTTTTGCTATGGAGGAGTTTGTCAGAAAACTGAAGAAGGAGAGAAAGAGTTTTGAGCGTAGGATGAAAAATTCAGAAAAGACAACTGGTTTATATGCACAGATAAACGGCTGAGATTAAAAAACTCTCCAACTCCTCTCCAGATTCCTGCCAAGTGTCATGACGAAATGAAACCCTAATAAAATATTGGGTGGGATTTTCGGAAAGGTAATCATTAACTTTTCAAAATGCTTCAACTCCCTACAGCGACACGTGGCATCCAACAGATTAATCTCATCGAAAAAATCAGACACGGCAAAAGTAGCTCGCGTCCACTAACAACATCCTTAGCGGTCAAGACCCCAAATGATGCTGGGGGGGCTAGTTGTATGGGTATAGCCCAAGTACGTTAGCGGACCAACATGGCGAGTCCGTGAACATTAATGAGGCCGCGAGCACAGCGTCGTCCACAGCTCTAATAAGTCAGTTCACCAGTGGGGTCAGACAACGTTGGCGGTCGCCTTATAAGACTAGAGATGGCAATATCCAGTGGATATCCAGTAATCCGCTCCACCCTGTTTAAATAAAAGGGTGAAAACCCGAAATAAACGGGTGAAGAGCGGGTGACGGATGAACTGGGTGACGGATTCGGGTAGGATGCGGGTGACAATTTCTCACCCACCACCCGATCCACCACCCTATTAATCACCCGACCCATTATCCATCCGTTTATTTTTTATTATAATAAATTTTAAATTAAAATACTAAATATAAAAACAAAAAACCCTAAACCTAAACCTCTGTCATCTGTTTCTCTCATTCTTTCCCACAATACCCAACATAAATAAAAATCCGTAGAAGAAAATCTACAATCTCAAAAAACCCATTAAAACCCACAAAATGTCTTCAATCAGAGTCAACTGGGTTACATTGAAAGATCAGTAATATGAATTCGAAATTGCAAAATAAGAGTGAAATAGAAAGAAGAGAGAGATAATACCATCATACCATGAGAGTAGAGCACACGAAGGAAGCTTCTATAGCAAACGGTGATCGAAAAGTAAGAATCTAACTAAAATCTTAGATTTTTTGGAAGCAAATAATTTTAGATAGTTCTACAAAATTCTTGTTCTTCTGTTGGAAAGACAGCCTATTGTGATGGAGATATAAAAACGAAATAAATACGCCAATTGTGAAACTATGAGCTTTGACTCTGGAACCTGGAACTCTGGAAGTGATTGGGGGGATTTTTGTTCATATTTAATCAGCTTCTATTGAAGTATTGTTGTCGTTTTGTCGAGATTTCACCCGTTAATCACCCGATCCATCCGTTTAACCCGATTACAAATGGATGGATGGATTCGGGTGGAGATGGATGCGGGTGATGGATGGATCGGGTGGAGTGGGTGGATGCGGGTGACGCTCCACCCGCCCCAAACCCGATCCATTTACATCTCTAAATAAGACAAAGGTATGGGAATCTTCTGACCTGTCATGTGCATCATAGCCATACACGTGTTAAAGGATTACACCCCCTGTCAGAGGAATAATACTTCTATAAATACTCCCAATAGTACTATTTTGCGGGTACATTCTCTCTCATACTAAAAATAGCTTATCTCTCTCTAAATCCTAGTTGGACAAACACTGACTTGAGCGTTGGAGGGGGTTTCCTCGCATCCCCCCGCGAGCAGCTCACGTTTGCTTACTGTGCAGCTATTCACCAAAGGACATTCCCCAGATCTTTGGCGGGCTTCTCTCAAGGCCGTCAACCGTTTGATAATCGAAACAATATAATTATTTATTTAGAGTTAAAATTGAAGATATTAATAGTAAAAGATTTGTACAAACTCTAAAAGCAAACGTAACAAATAATTTTAAATTGATGAAGTAACTTCAATGTATTTAGAGTTAAAATTAATATATTTAATTAATTTCAACTTGAGGCAAATATTATTTATTATTGTTTGAGGATTGATTAAGTAACAAATAATTATATTGCTGACTGAAACACAAACTATATATTTTACCCCCAAAGTGCATGGGCAGACAAAACTACCTCCCGAAATGTTATCTAACAGTTCCTAGAGGTCAGAGCTAAGCTAGCACCCTTTATATGAAAGTGGAACGAACTTTTCTTATATTATTACTTGCAACGCATATAAAATTCATATAAGACAGGATATGTATGTTACAGACAATAGAAGGAAGACATATTGGGAGAAAAAAAAATGTATAGTTGACAATGTAGCAGATATTGCTGAGATCAGACATTTTGAAAGGTAGATTTCATGTGCTTTTGATGTGCTTCATTGACCTTAAGGGTAATAATTTAAGACTTGTATGTATGAAATCGAAAATGTGCTGCTACTATGACCATGCATCGATAATTGCATTCTGCATGAGATATCAACACCATATCAAGTACGTACAAGGAAGCTGCTAACCTGGATAAGGGATTAAGCATTAAGTTTACAATCAAGTTTAGTTTACCTTAAAGGGTGTTTTGTATGTGAAGAATTGAAGATTAATGGTGCAATTTGGGGTAGTAATCTAACCATATAAAAAATATGTCGTGTTATTTGTCGTTCAATTACCTACTTTCTTTCTTCTTATTTGATTTAATCCTTTCTCAACTCATTATATTATCATTACTTGGCGAGTTGGCGGTAATGGACTTCTCTATTTCAATTTGTTTTTTTTCCTTCCCCCTCAAATTACAAAATTCATTTGTCATGGTAATGATTATCATTTCCTTTTCATATCAAGGCTTGAACCAAACACATAATAATATGAGCAGTTGATTTAAAATATAAGGTTAGAATTGTTTAAACTTTTACAATTTACATTTATTTCAAAATTCCATTTTATCCAAAGCCCACTTTATTATTACATCAATTTTTATTATTAGTATTATCTATATCACTTGTTTATTAAATCAACCAAGGATGTCTTGGCCTACTGGTTAAGATTGAGGTGTTGGGATGCCTGTGAATGATAGGTCACAGGTTCAAATCCCCCCTCCCCTTCTTTGTACTTTGTGGCTCATATGGATAAAAAAAAACTTGTTTATTAAATTAGCATAACACATTATAATAAATTAACTAATAATTGGGCCCGGACGTTGCTCCGGGTTGGTACTGTTTTCCGAACTTGATATATATTTTTTTTTTGCATTCCAATTAAAATATATTAAGGAAAACCCAATAACCCTAACATTTTCCTAAGAAAAAATCCCATTTTTTTGGCCTTTTCTTGTACTAGTAACACATTCCATAATCATCTCCACAAACTTCCTAGGAAAACCCAATAACCCTAACATTTCCCTAAGAAAAGTCTAATCCACGGTATCATATACTTTTTTTAAGATCGATCTTCATAAGACAATTGGGGTTAACATTTAGAGAAAATAGTATATAGAGAAAACAGTATATATAAATAGCTCTACCCCTAATTACAAGATCTAATGCACCATTTTTTTATTTTTTTTGGTTGGGTACATAATGAAAATTAGGACACCCTTCTCTCAAGGGAGACTCCTAACGAATCCAGAAGAACTAATTTATTTAACAAAGGTTCCGTAGAAACATCCACGTCTACCGAAGCAGCAGAACTATTGTGACCTTTTTTTGATAGAAAATCTGCTACCCGATTAGCTTCCCGAAAAATATGCTTGATGGTGTAGAATCGAAACTGTCGAGGCAAATTTCGAATGTCATCAATTAGGGTTTGGATAGTCCAGGGGCAATCGTAATGCCCTTGCAACACTCTTATAACTACTGGATTATCTCCTTCAATATATAGATCTTGAATATGCTGCTGAATGACAAGTATCAATCCATTTCTTAATCTTCAGGCTTCAGCAATGGATCTAATGCACCATTAGGCATTAATATGTGCCAGTATTTACGAATCCCCAAATGATTCAGAAAGGCAAGTTTGAAGTATTTAACTAATTAGTCCATTTCATCTAATTTTTCAAGCTTATGCACGCTACATATTATTTAACCCAACTTGTTCACTGTCTTGGCATATTCCTAACTCCTAAGCCTAGTCAAGGTAGCCGTTGGTAAATTTATTCTGAACACTTTTATCACTCAATTTTGGAGGCTAGTACTCTTTTATCACTCAATTTTGGAGGCTAGTAACATTACATTACATTATAATATACCTATATAAGGTGACTAGTGATTACATAAGACATGCGTTGCATAAAGATAATGTTGAAGGTCTATATATATATTATCTCTAGTCATCAAGGTGATCAAGTAAACAATATGATGTTGATTTCTGAATATTTTGAGGCAAAACTTAAACCTAATGGTGACAAAACCATATCTAACTTTCAACGGAAATCATTTTAATTTAAGTTCAACTTCTTGCCCTCATTACCAAATAAGTGTTGGCCCAATGGTGATGGAACTGTCTTTAATAGGACGAACCTGTATTCGGATCCCCGCAATATATACTTTTGGGAGAGGAATGAAACCTAACCACCCCGAACGTGACCTCGATCCGGATGTAGCCCGAAGGGTGAACCGAGTGCAAACACCAAAAACTTCTTTCCCCCATTTAGATTGCTTGAAAAATTAAATTTGAGACTCGTTCTGATCAGTATATATATTCAAGTTTATGTGTGTGCATATGACGTCAATGTACATTTATGTATACTTTTTTTTAGTAAACTAATTTTAATTCTTTGCTTGTATGTAAAAGCAAAGCTAGTATATATCCTAAGTTTAATTCATGTCGTAGAATTATTAAGACTCTCTCTATTTTTAATTAAATTATCGGTGGCTTAAGGTTATACACAAACTTCTTTTAGTTACTCAATTAAAAATCAAAATTGACTAACAATAGTTTATCAATATTTTGATGTGACAAGTAATATGATAATGGAGATTTCTAATGATAACATGATGTAGAGTAAAATAGATTATCTAAGTGGTCAAAGTATTTATGCGATCATCTACTCAAATATATACTACTCTATAAGAGATTTTTCTCTAGGTATAGTTAAACTAGCTATTGCATAAGATGTATACATTTTCAATCAAGTCAAACATGTGTTGTCATTGAACAAACCGATGGCTATATTCATGACAAGAAAATTTGATGGTACATATTTGTACTTCATGCTTGCAAAAGTTCCATATAAATGTTGTGTGTTTATGAAATATTATTAATTTTTTGACAAATGATATATGTAGGCTATTTCTTTTTTCTTTTTACCTTTGAATATAAACAAATTTAATTAAGTTGAGTTGAGGGAATTCCTATCACTCAAAGTACAAACGCTTAGGTGAACCCAATAATATTATATCAGTCCTTGACTGACTTTATATGAGTTAAACTTATTTGGTGTTATTATTCCTTAAACTTAGCTTGATTGATCATTCTTAATAAATTTTTTGAATGTGAAAAAGAAATACACATTAAGACTCTTTAACAAACTTAACACCCTCCTAATGTACAATGACAGTTCTTCCATATATTGACAAATGTAATATGCTCTCTTTGCGTTCTCTTTATCTAAAGTTTATTGATTTGAACTTTTTTAAAACTTATTACGCCTAGTTAAACCTATACAGTCTTGAAACTACATATATAATGTTTAAACCTGATTAGACTTAATTAACTGTGAAACTTATTTTCGGAAGAGAATTCACCCTTAATAAGTAAGGCGATTCACCTAATTGAATTTGATCCATTACTTGGCTCAACCCTTCAAAGTGGAGAAAAGAAAAAGGATATGGGAATCTTCATCCTCAAAGAAGCACAACTAATATTGGAGTTTGTTCTCGTACGTGACTATAATGTCATAAAACCAAACCTTTATCACTTCACCATCAAGTAATAGTGGAGATATTCCTATACACTAGATCTAATAAAACCAAACCCACAACCTCTCATAAACCACCACCAAACTCCCAATAACCACTCCGATCCCCCAAAATACATCACCACCCGCCAAAATATCGAATATGTCAGGGAATCATCCCACAGCACCACCTAAAAAGTCGTTCATAGCCCTAAACCAACCCTAGTTACCAAAAACCACCAAACACCCCCCCTGAAAACCGCCCACCCACTCCCAAAAACAACTCAAAAGAACCAGAAATTACCCCCACCTTTCGGGATCTCGAAATTCCTTTGATTACGAACAATGGCAGTGAGGGGGGTGACAGGTGGGGAGAGGGCGGTGGCTGGGTGGAAGGAAGAAGAGAAGGGAAAGGGGAGGAATTCAGGTGGAAGAATAAAACTCATCCAAACATCTTTCTTTTAAGATTTTGCTTTCCTTTCCTCTTCTAACCCTTTCTTAATTCTATTCCCTTTTGGAGACAAAGACCCCTAATTGAGCGAAATGAGTATTACTTATACTTAAATCTTAGGGGTTGTTTCATTCAAGATATGGAATGAAAAGGAAATGAAAACAAATAGAGGAGAATGGTAACGTAATTAGTTACCTTTATCGAGTGTTTGGTACAAACCAAGGAATAATGAAAATTAATGGTTAGCATATGTCCATTACCAACAAGTAATAAATTGCGTTGCTTGAAGGGGAGAGATAGTTATCAAATTGGAGGGATCTATTACCATCAAGTAATAGTAATAAAAAGATGAGAGTTGAACCAAACAAGGAAAAAAAGAATCGATAGTTGATTTCGTTTCTTGAAGTCCATAAATAATGAACCAAATATGCTCTTAATGTTGATTTCTACATTTTTCTTTCACAATCTTGGAGGATGCTATAATCTTGATGCAGCAACTCTTAATTAGGCCCCGTCGAAAAAAAAAAAGAACTTTTAAACATTAGGTGTATGAAGAACAAAATACTACTATTAGTCTGTCATCTTCCACCATTCTTAATCGTAAACATTGAGTATTTGAGACCTCCCCCACAAAACTTCCTAATCTTCAACGAGATTAAGAAACAGGATTACAAACACATCAATTAATGTAAATAAAACAAACCATGAGACCTGCAACATTACTACAAATCTTTCTGATAACACAAAAAATCATTTAAAACTACATCACCGAAGCTAAGTTCCATTCTTTCATATGGCAAACTATCTACTCCATTCATGATCTACCGTTCTTGTGTTCGAGCTGTTGGCACGATTACTGTCCTCTGGTTTTATGGAATCAGCAAAGGCATACCAACCTATAAGGTATGGCAAAATGAACTGCACATTTAAGAAGAATCGGGTTAACGATAGAGCTAAGATATTCATCAGTGGATAAAAACATCTTATTAAAAAAACATCTCAAATCTGAATAAGAGTTAAGCTAAACCAGCAGGAAATCTAGTTAGATAGAGAGATTTATCTTACGTTGAATGCTGACAGAAGAACTGCAAACTCTGCTTTAGAGATGGGTATATAGACGTTCTCGTCCAAGTTCAGAAGCTTGTTTTGAACACCTAAGTGATGTCAGAGCAGAATTAGGACGGATATCAAGATATCAAGATACAAGATACAAGAAAATCTTTGTCATGACGCCTTCCAGACTTCAACTATTATCAGGAAACAGAGTGATGATTGCTTTAACAAACATATCTAATCTGCATTTATGACAAGAGGGCTAACCTTGATCTGTAATTCTCGACAGGTGAAAATGATACTTCAGAAGCAAACATGGACATTCAAAATTCATGGAAACTACAAGCAAACAATGAAGGACATCGTACTTATAGGGAGCCATAGCAACTGAGGTGTTAATCACAGCCAAAGCACTAAAATATATCTTCAATATGGAAGTTTGACGAGTATCTGAAGCCTGAATAAATGGGAGGTGTTGTGAAAGGACAATCACACTAGTAAAGTTTCTTATTTACATCATACTTCTCATCATAGCTTATTGTTTTTTCTTTTTAAACATATTAATGTGAAAGTTGCAGTATAGTATTCCATGCTAGTGCCGTCATTAACTCCGAGCTTCTTAAAGGGAACTACAATCTTGATTCTTGAAACAATCATGTAGGAGGGCTTGCATCTTTTCCCCTTGTGAGATCACCAAATATTTTCAACCTCTTCCAAGATGGTCCTTCTAAGTTCTAACCACAAAACTACACTAATATGGTGCTAGCAGTTTAACATTAGACCATGAACCTAAGACATACTACACAAAAAGATGCCTGTGTCACAAAGCAAAACTACTCTAAATAATTCTTTGCTCTTTCTATTAGCAGGCCATCCAGAAAAATCATACTACTATCAAAAAGAGATCAAAGGGATTCATGAAACAGAGCGATAGATCACAACAAAAGATAGTATTCATCGATTAGTAATTACAAAGGGTTCAGGAGAAAGAAGTTACTTAGGTTAAAGAAGTAGCCAGAGCCATCTGGAAGGGGTTCTACTTTCAATACCTTCCTTACTTTTCCTTCATCGCTGCATTCAAGAAAGAAGAGAACATGTTACGTACATCCTGTATTATACATTTTACATAAACTAGCGGAATAAGAAATCTTCACAATTAGATAGGTGGCTGTTAGCATTTGCAGAAAAAATTGCACATCAACACAATAACTTGTCACTAACACCACCCCCAATGCCCGGGGAAAAAATTGAAAAGAAAACCTAGAATTTCCATCCAAGCGAGTTGGAGAGTACATATAAAGCTGGAAGCAGATGACACAGTACATAGCTTCTTAAGGAGATAGTCAGGACTCAGTACATCGAAACAGCATCACGTATATAGGGTTTCAGGCAATTCTGATTTCAGCATACAAGCTTCATAGGGCAACAATTATCCAGCAAACAGGCAAAGGAGGAAACGATTAGGAAGTAAAGAGATTAAAAGACCGGAGATGTTTCAGATGTAACTATATTCCTCTTTCCTTTTCCACAATAGTTGTTACCTTTTCTCCTTTGACAGTACCAAATGCCCACCCGTACAGCAGAAGGCAAGGCCCAAACAGCATACACTAGTCACCACAAGGACCAAAACAGTCCACCCAAATTTGATTTTAAGACTCCACTAGAAGTAATTAAACCTTCACCACCGTGTATGGAAGCAGTAGGTATAAACTAAATTTCATCATAGTTATAAGAACTGCTTTACCAAAAGAATAAAACATACATAGAGAAATAATGTAAAGAATAAAAAAAAAAATTAAGGAACAATTAACATAAATAATCCTAACTTCCACTGATTTTTTCAAGACAATCTTGATTATCTATTATTCAAGAAAAATCCCAAGTTTATAGGGACCTTCTCAAAATAATCTAAAGTGTTATTTCTCTCGTCTTTGTTGAGTCATTTGGGGTCTATCATACATAGGAAAAAAACACTTCAGCTTATTTTGACAAGGTCCCCTTGATGACTGGGATTATTCCTAAGTAATCAAAACTTAGAGTTGTTTAGAGAAGATCAGTAAAAATTGAATTTTTTTATGCTCGTATTGCCTAAAATGAAACCAATGTTGTGGCTGGTGAAAGTTTAGATATATCTGGTTTTCATGCAAAATATGCTTGATGTCACCTTGATGACTGGGATTATTCCTAAGTAATCAAAACTTAGGGTTGTTAAGAGAAGATCAGTAAAAATTGAGATTTTTTATGCTCATATTGCCTAAAATGAAACCAATGTTGTGGCTGGTGAAAGTTTAGATATATCTGGTTTTCATGCAAAATATGCTTGATGTCACCACTAACAAACAGACATATGAGCAATGCAAAATAAGCAAAGGGGAAAATACAGCTTGATGAAGCTCAGATGCAAGAACATTCTAAGCATTTAAAAACATCATAGAAGCAGGCAATACCACCACAAACACCTATAAAGCTCGTATTTTGAAATTGTGCCTTCAAATTTTATGTTGTTATACTTCCATGTCTTGTATGGCTAACGAAGTTAAATTACATATAATTCAAGCTACTTTAGTTCATTGGTAATTTGCTATAGTTAACCTACAGGAAATCAGGAACCACAAATTATGTGCCTATGTCATTGCAAGGGGAAAAGAATTCAACACTAGCTACGGGAAGTCCTGCTGCCTCGTCACTTGGGCAGCATATATGTACATAAAATCTGGAACCGCAAACTTCAACCACAACAAACAAATTAAGACAGCTTTTAACTTACAGTTAGAGTCTAAAATAATTGTCCTCGAAGCAGTCTTGGAAAAAAAAAATCCAAAACTCATTGATCATTATTGCATTATAAAAGCTTCATAACCAATTACATGATCCTACATGAAGTTTCATAAATTCTGCAGTGCCCTCATAGTCAATACATTATATCATAAAAGTTAAGATCTAGTTTAATTCTTTTCCATGAGGAAGATAACAACAAAAAAAGGTGACTATGCAATTATATTAGCCACCAACATGCAATTGCTATTGACTTTAGACCTCTGAATAGACCCCTACATGATACGGATAATATAAAATTGCAAATAGGTACTTCAGGCCTTATCCTAATAGTTCCTCTGTTTTTTTTAAATTACACCATTTCGCTTTTCACACTATTCATCAACCAAGTTAAACTATCTCACATCATTATATAAGAAAAAACATAGTAAAGTGCAGTCTTGTTAGATTCGTCTCAATGCAAGGATTCCAAATATCAAATTTTTTAAATTTTTATCTATACGCAATTGAGATATTCGCGTTCAAAGAAGCGTCTCGGGAAACGTGAAAAGAAAAATGGTGCAGTTAAAAAAACAGAGGAAGTATTTGCAATGAGGAACGTATGTTTATTAGACCTCATCAAAGCTCTTACTGGCAAAATAGTTGTTCAGAGGTCTAAACTCTAAAGTTAATGAGTAATGCAGACACAGAGTAAATGAGTATTGCAGCTCTTAACTTGAATTAACGAGGATTAAACAATTAAGCATACACAGGACTAGCGATCTCAAGCTAGACTACACTAGTCAGGTTTTCCAGGGATATAGTTAGCATGGTGAGCTGCATCGCATAACTTGTTCTTGAAAAATGAAATTTATCATCAATTACTCAGCTAAGAATTTTTTTTTTCACTGATATGAGAATAGTTGATTGGTTTAGATTTATAGGGTTATTCAGAATTTTGCTATCTTTGCAGAGATATTCAGTTGTTTGAAGTAGCTATTAGGACGTTTCTTCTCCCGGTGGATGTCTCAGATTGGAAGGCAGCAGAAAGACAAATCAAGGAAAGGAGGCACTAAGCTGTAAGCAATTGCCTCCATTAACAGATATCAACAGCCAAAATTTATGTAGAACTAGTTCAGCATATATCTATGAGTAGATATCCATATCTAAACTGATTTTTTTTTCAAGAAGAATCAGCATCATCTATACACTTAAAGTACCTTTTCCCTTTGTTTGGATCATGAAAAAATTCACATGAATCTTTAGCACCAAGGCTCACCAGACTTCCAATTTCAGACACTGAAAGAGAAAACACCTGCAAGTACAGTATAATTTAACATACTTTAGTACTATGACAACTTGCCAAACACATACTTATGTCACATATGCTATATATCAATTATCAACAAGACAATTTCCATTTCTGAAATTGGCCTCTGCACTTCAAACCTCATGCATACCACTAATTATCCATGGGACGAATGCACAAATAATCTCGTCTCCGTATTGGATATGAGTCTATGACTACTATATTATTACAACTCAAGCATATGAAACTTGGTCCTCCTTAATTCTCCACATCATATCACTTATAATCCTGCTATAGGCAAAGTTTTGCCACAACATACATTATCAATATAGAATAGGAGTTACGAAACATCTATTTACATGTGGAATGCAGTCACTACATGATCCTTACAGTCTAACCTGCTTTCTGCTCCAATCATATTGACGAACACCAGCAGCGGGAGCAAACTGAAGCAAAATGTAACCTTCCCTTGAAATTTTAAATGCACCTGACTATAACAAAAACACTTGAGTTTCACATAATCTAATGTCAATAGAAAGAACAAACATTATAACAACGAAAAGAGCCAAAAATCGATGCATAACATACATCTAACGGCACAAACTCCGGAGCTTTCGGTTCCACAGTAAGAGCAGCTTTCCCTTTATATATGGAATGGCCAACAAAAACCCTAGGCATACCACCTACAATTCAAATTCACCAATATATAAAATTACAAGCACAAATACCATATTTTGGTTATCAATAAATCTATAAGAGTATACAGAATTAGCATTATAGAGCAGCACTACAATAATCATGATAAACTCCAAAAAAAAACAATGACAACAAAATTACAGCAAGACTTCAGATAATAACTCAACAACCTAAATTCCAACACAAATTTCCTCTCAAAACTAGTAAGCATTCAGTTAGTTGAAGCAAACATGCAATTATACAACACAAACAAAGCAAATAATTTTCCAACTTATGATAATAATAATACCCATTTCAAATTACAAGCAAACTTACTACACTTCCATTGTGTAAACCAAAAACACAGCTTTAAAACACAAAAAATTAACCCAAGAAGCAAAATTACCTGGAGAAGAAGTTGGAGGATTTGGTGAGTAAGAAGGAGAAAATCTAGGAGTAGATTGTTCAAAATATTCTGAGGATTGGCGACATTTTACAGAAAACAAGAGCTTGGAAGAAGATATATGAGATACCCAGTTTTTGGTAAGCTTAAAATGGTTAGTACTAGTGATGAAGGAATTACGGGAGGAGAGAGAATGGTAGGGGAGAGAAGTTGGTCCATGGCTTGGGAGTTGGGTTTTGATGGAGAAGTTGGAAGGAGAAGATAGGAGTTGCTGCACCATTTTTTTTGTTTTTGCTTTTGGCTTTCCCTCGTCTTTCTTCAATCTACTACTCCAGGACTTAATTACTCCAAACAATTCAAGGAGTTTGTCCTAAACTATAGGAGTACTCTGAATTAGTGGCATCAAAGCGACAAAGAGGCTTACTAGAGGGGTTGGGTTGACCCAACTTGAGTCGGAATGATTAGTGTGAGAGTGGGAAGGGGGTCAGGTGTGAGTGAGTTTTGTGTGGCCTTATGTTGGGTCCAATTTAGTGAGGGTCGGGTGGGAGTTGGGTTGGATGAACTTGGGTCGGAATGGAATAGAGTGTTGGTCGGATCAAATCGGTTTTCGGTGGACTTGAGTCGGAACAAATCGACTATCACAAGGACTTGTATTGGCTCAAATCGGCTTCAGATGAACTTGGGTCGGCTCAAGCTACTTTCAAAAAAATTTGGGTCTGCTCAAGCCGACAATGGTTGGGTCACTTTAAGTTGGCTTTAAGAATGACTTGGGTCGACTCAAGACAACATCGGATGGAGTTGGGTTGACTCAAGTTGGCTTTTGGAAAGACTTGGGTTGGCTCAAAACGTCTTTGGAATGTAGTTCGATTGGCTCGAGCTGACTTTCAGAAGGACTTGGGTCGTATTTAATCTCGCGTAAGCTTGGGTCACTCTTGTGTTGGGGCATTGCCTCCTTGTCGGTATCATTTAGTTTTAATATCATGTGAAGCGCATGTAGGGTCTGGTCGACTTAATTCAAATATTATGAAAAACAGTTTATATAAATTATCAACATATATCAAGAATTATCGATAAAATCATAAAATACAATTAAAATTATTTATATATATTAAATTACGAAGTTATATAATTAACATGTGATATGTGAACGGTGAATCGTGATATTGATATGTGACTTGTGACATCATTATCCGTTGTGGTATTGTCGATTACTCCATTGACATCGAAACATCAAATATTTGGATCAAGTAATCAACTTCTTGAATTCTTTGTTAGTATGTTAATATGTTATATATATAGCAAGTTGTCAAGTTAGCAACAAGATCATTAGTTGAATAATTGAATTAAAGGATGAGAAATTGAAAATATGTGATTATACATAAGATAATAGATATATATGTTAACAATAGATATTATGAAATATATTAAGAATTAAGAATTATGAAGTATGAACTTATGAAGTTATAAATAGGAAAACAGATATTTATTAACTAATACATTAATAACATATTAACATATTAAATCTATTAAATTGTAGGTTTAGTTGGGTCCGGGTACAACTTGGGTCGGTCTCAAACTGTTTTGATATCCATTTGACGGGTAAAACTGCGCACGATAAAAGTTGTGCCGGATTTTTAACCTTTTGCTTTTCGGCTCAAAATTAAACAAGTTAGGTCTAAATTATATGTGTGTTAACTTATGAATCGACCCACTCACTTTTTGGCACCTCTACCTAGAATAAACAAGATGAACTTGAACCATGGGCAAGGCGATGCACTTGGCATTTGACATGACAAATTATAAGGATATTTCAAGTACTTTGGCGAAATTTGTGGATTTGTTAGGCAAAAGTCTATACCATAGATTTTTTTTTTTTCAAAGTGTCAATTTGTTATTGAACAATGTAATCTTGCTATTATGTAATCTAATATGGTGACTTTTTAGTATGCAAATTAATAGTGGATTTTAAATAAAAAAAAAGTACCTTAATAATGTGTTGAGGAATCTTTTGAATATATTTTTTAGAACTTTCAAGATAAGTAAATAGTATTGTTTGATATGATAAGAAAATGGGTTTCAAGAAGGCATGTTAAAAATTTAAAATATGAAACGTTAAAATGGTGAATGCAATTACACAATCCTATGTAGGAGTTTCCCCTATATTCCTTTTCCACGTGGACGTTATGAGATTAGCCAATTTGTTTATTCTTTTAAATGTTGTCATGTTAGTCGGTTAGTAGTATTAACGTTATCCATTTTGTGACTCAGTGGGATATAAATAACAGTATTAATTTTGAACTTGTTTGTATTTGGATGTATTTCACGACCTTAATGTAACTTGATAAAATATTTACGTACTTTTTCTCTTAAGAAGTAATAGGTAGAAAGGAATATCACCTGATTTATTAATAAGTTCAAAGTCAAAACCCAAAACAGTCCATTATATATTGCACACCATCACAACAAAGAAAGAATAAAACACTTGACTGCTTTAGAATGAGAAAACATAAACGGTTTGTCGGTTCATTAGAACACAACCATATAAATAGTTTGTCGGTTCATTAAAGCACAACCAACGATTGCCCATTAATTTATGGTCATTGATTATTTTATTACCTCCTCACACTTCCACTTACCCCATCAATCAACGACAAAAAAAAAAAGACGCAAGAACATTAGAACACAATCATATAAACGGTTTGTCGGTTCATTAAAGCACAACTAACAATTGCCCATTTATTTATGGTCAAGACAAAAAAAAAAGACGCAAGAACATTAAAAAAAACAACTCGCCGTTGCCGGGGATCGAACCCGGGTCACCCGCGTGACAGGCGGGAATACTTACCACTATACTACAACGACTTTGTTATTTTAAAGACTTATCGCTAAACATTTACTTAAAATAATTATACAGCAAATCAAAAAGTGGAAATCCATATTGGGGATCGGGATTTTGAACCCGACGTGAATCGAACACGCAACCTTCTGATCTGGAGTCAGACGCGCTACCATTGCGCCACGGATCCCAGTTGGTGAAAATAAAAAAACGTTTGATGCCTTTAAGCACTGCAACTGTAACATTATCTACCATTATCTCATCCATGTATTTAGGTGGCTTTTGGTATGATTAACGGAAATGAAAATAATAATTGTTACTTTTAGTAATTGTTTGGTATTCTAATGAAATGAAAACTATGAGAGGTTTATGATTGAGGAAAGAAACGTGACATACATTGATTGGAGATCACACATCATCCAATTTTATCCAAATACCCTTTTTGGATTATGGGCCTAAGTACAAATTAGGGCAGAAAGATGGGCTTGTACTTTTCCCAATTTGGGAATTGTACTTTAGCAATCTGTCTTTTGGACCTGGTACCTTCTGCAACAGGGAAGGGACATGTGTACGGGCTAGATGAACCCACGTGTTCTCTTTAGAGCCGTTGATCTCAACAACATTGTTGTGTTGTTAAGATGATTTTCTTTGACAATGAATAATTTTCTTACATATTATTTTAAATTATTAGATTTGAGTATACAAATAATTTAACTTAGTGAAAGTATTGGGTTAGACCGTCTGACGTATTGTTTACTGTCAGACGGGCTGAGCCCAATACATCAAAACCATTATTGGCCTAGGTTTGCATAAGCCAAAGCCTCCCTGTCATCTTCCCCACTCAACGTCTCGCGAGAAATGCTTCAACAACACATTCTGTCTCCCTTTAATCATGGGGCAATTGTATCTGTATGTTTTTTATGTCCAATGACTCCAATCTGGTAGGCATAAATGACAATTTTATCGATGTTGTTTTCCAAGAGATACAAAAAGACAGTTCAGAGCAAGCTTTCTTCTTGATTAATTCATGGAACAAGGCTACCTCGCCAGCTTCTCCATTGGCCCATATATCTTGGGGGATTCTCAGGTTTGTATTCATCTGGTGTATGGCAAGATGGGTGTAGTCTGAAAACAATCCAAGAAGCTAATTAGGAAGGCTCTTGACATGATTCGCAAGATCGCTGATGAGGATCTTGATGAAATTGATAAGAAGGACAAGAAGGATGTTGAGAAGTCTGCTGAGGATGATGAGAAGAATAGTCAGTAATGACATTATGGTAAAGCAAGATGAATATGGCTTGGAGGAAAACCAGGACTTTGAATTTTTTCAATTGGGTATTGATATTTTTCAGTTAGGTATTGTTTTGTTTCAGTTGGATTTTGTTTTGTTTTTGTTGGTGCTTTGGTAGTGTTTCAGTTAGTTCTTGTTGTTATTTCAGTTGGTGTTTAATATGTTTCAGTTGGTGCTTAATATGTTTCAGCTGCTCTTATTTTTTCTTTCATTCAGTTGGTGCTTTGTTGGTGTTTCAGTTAGTTCTTGTTGTTCTTTCAGTTGATGTTTTATATGTTTCAGTTGGTGTTTAAAAAAATTTGAAACCAACTGAAAAAAAAAAGAAGACTAACTGAAAAAAAAAATGAAGACAACCTGAAAAAAAATGAAGACTACTTGAAAAAAATGAAGACTACCAGAAAAAAATAAAGACCAACTGAAACCCAAGTGCGTCTAACTGAAGCACACGTGCTTCTAACTGAAGTGGTCCGACCAGTTGTATTGTGTCAGACGAGTGTGACATAATACCTTCTCTTTAACTTTTTATACGCTCTTGCACACATGGTGCGCATATAAGACTAGTTAACATAGATTCAAAGTCTTTTACAAGTAACTTTTTTTTTTATATTATTATTATTATTATTATTATTATTATTATTATTATTATTATTATCATTATTATTATTATTATTATTATTTATTTATTTTAAGAAGATCTCTATTATATAAGGGAATAGGGGTAGGATACCAAAATATGAAAACCCTTATTTTACCCCCAACAAGTTAACTAAATTACATCTTATAGAATATTCTCACTCATCCAATTACTTAGTATCTACAATATTCTCACTCATCCAATTACCTACTTAAATGTGAATAAAAAAAAAACATAAAAAAAGACATCACATACAAAATAAACCGTCAATTTCGAATACAGTTCTCAAACCATGCATATTATGACTCAATTTTTAAAAAATTAAAAATCCCATGATTAACTCGCCTCAAAGAAAAAAAATCCCATGATTAACTGAGCACATCTACTGTATAATTATTGTTAATAATTATTATTATTAATAACAAAAGTTGTGTAAAAGTTGTAATAAAAATAAAATAATAATGATAGTAATACTATAAATAAAATCTTATAATATATTGCATAATAATGAATTAAGTAATAATATAATATTAATAATATATTTTATAAAATTCCTCAAAAAAAAATTTATAAAAGATAAGATCTTGTAAATCAAATCAGATCAAATCAGACTCGATCAGATCAGATCAGAAAAATAAGTTCAAATCAAATCAGATCAGATAAGTTGAGATCAGAAAATTTTAGGTGAACTAAACATAGCCTCAGTAAAAACTAAAAAAACCTCTATTCGGAGTTGAAGTGTTGAACAGGGTACAAAGAAAAAGAAGTTACCAAACGACGTCGTGGAGTAGCAACAATACAACAGTAATTAGCCTCCCACCCTGCAACCAGTCCCTTCCACCCCTCTTTCAATTTTCTCTCTCCTCCGAACGACGTCGTTGACGACTTAGGGTTTCTTAACGATCGATTTCCATGGCGATGCAAACTGGAATTGGCTTATCTAGGCTCATCTTCATAGTCGGAGCTGGTACACTTTCATCTCTCTCTTTACTTTCTCTCTCCTCCATTAATTTTTTTCTTGATCGTACTTCTTTTTGCAGGTTATACAGGAACAATCCTTGTCAAAAACGGAAAATTATCCGACATAATCGGCGAACTTCAGGTACTCCATTGTTTTTGTTGATGTAATTTTGTTATTTTTCGGTTTCTGTTAATGAGGTAATAATTACTGAAATTCGACTTTTTTTTTGTGAAATTAAGGCTTTGGTGAAGGGTTTGGAGAAGTCTGGTGATTCTGCCAATGTTGATTCTGATCCAATTGCTGCACAGGTTCTTTTATTTTACTATTATCACTTTACTGCTACCAATTATGGTCAATTTGAAGCGGAGAATATTAGAAATTTGATTGTTTTTGGTTGGGAATTGGGGATGTGTTGTGGATTGAAACTTATGATTTTATATGTTGTTGTTTTTGGATTGTTGCCGAGACCGGAGGTTAGGGGTTAAAGGTTTAAGTTGATTTAACTGAGAGACATAACAAAATTTATAGTTTTGATGGTTGAGTTTGAATCCAGCACGAAGGTTAATTACTAATTGAGCTGATTATTGTTCGCTTTTCTTGGATATGATCTTTGGACATAGGTTTCTTTGTCGAGGAAGTATCTCTGTAGTTTGTGCCTTTGTGGTATAGCCCGCATCAGGATAGAGGAGTGTTGTTTCGGTTGCTTTTCCCTCCTTTATTGGATGAAGTTGTAACCCTGATGCTTAGTCAAGTGGTTAGCAATGTATTCGATGCTCTTGTGTGAATTAGCAACACGTCAACACCTAATTTGGTGCACTTGTGGAAATAATTTAGGGGCACTTGACTTGTGCTAGGAACTGTTAACCTTGTTTCCTTCCTTTTACCTGTTTGCTCTTTTGTGTGGAGAAGGTGAGATCCAATACTAAAATTGGTGCAAGAAGAAATGACCGAGAGAACAAAGAAGGATATTCCAATCGAGTTGGGGGTTTATTATAGGCATTACTCGTGGTGGCTTTTAGTGTATTCTCACCATTATTTGCTAGAGATTTTTCTGCTTAATGGTCCAATGATGAAAATTTAGGGACTTTAGTAGAGTAGATATGCTTTTCTTTTGGCCATGTGAAGGTACCAAGTAAAGTATAATCGTATCAATAGTAAGAAGTGCCTATTTGGTTGCGTAGAGGGTTGCTCAGTATTGAGTGATATTAGAATCTAAACACCTAAGTTGAAATTTGAGGGACTAGAATTCAGCATTCCTATGCTATAATAGAATGAGAGTTTCTTCTACGAATCTTTAGGCTTGATGATGAGAGAACGTGTGAAAATTGGAAAGGAATAGGTGAATCTGACCAATAATGTTATATGGGCTTAGTGGGAGGATTATAATTTTTTTTCCTTTTTTGAAGTTCCTTTTTCCTATTCCCTTTGCTCTTCTGTAGGGACGAGTGAAGACCCCTTATAAGTGGTAACAACTACAATTCATGTGGGGCTTGGGATTGAGAAAGAAGGATATTGAGTATCTACTCTGCTGTTGTTGGAAGCATTCTGTTGTCCCCTGGTAGGTTAAGTAGAAGCTTCATCTTGTTTAGGGAACAAAAAGTGGCTCATGTTCCTCATTTCATATCACATTTTATGAACTTAAGAATTATGCTTCTTTTCAGTTCATGTGAAGGAGGGAATAGTAAACTAGATGTATTGCCACTTTTAGCCTGAAATTAGGCTCCTAACGCAGCCAATTTCATAAGTCATAACCAGAAACTGGTAATAAGTGTTGAACTTACTTATATGTTACTTGGTTCCATTGGTGATTTTGTTTAGTTTGTAGAGAACTTCCATGAAAACAAATCCATTGATTTACGATAATACTAACTCAATGGGGGAAGGATTGTTTGCATATGAATAGGCTATGAAGTTTTTTCTTCTGAAGAACTTTTAAGTTCCCTTAATTACTAATGTTGAAACAAAAATGGCCCAAAGACAACACTGTGCTCTGTCTCCTATAGCGTTATGTTTCATATTATTTATCATTGCTTAAGATGCTCACAGAGAGCAA